>NC_052128.1:3363845-3450318 GCF_012273895.1 Zerene cesonia | reverse complement strand
TAATAAATGTTATTTGCAGTTAACAATTTTCTTTTTTCTTTATTACAATATTTATGGCAAGACTAGGTATAGAGTATTTTGAAATACAAAAAGAGGCCTCAATGATATGGACCACTTTAGGGTTTTAATAAGGCTTTTTGGCTTTTTAATTACATTTATATAGCAATTCCAAAGAAATGTCAATCGTAATTTGCATTCTTTTAGCTGTAACCAACGGCGTCACTGCGTGGTACCCGGGTGAAAAGTAGCCTATGGACTAATCCGGACTATAATCTATATCTGTACCAAATTTCATAATATTTCATAGATAGATAGATAGATAGATAACTTTTTATTTGCACCAATACAAAAGAACAAACACAAAAAGGACACAAACACTAGATACAATTACGCACATAGCCGGCTGTATCGCTAAGATAGCGATCTTTTCCAGGCAACCTTAGATCGAGGATTAGAGTTTACGAGCTATAAGAGGTACGATGAGCTGTTGCTGCGTGAAAGAGAAGCATACATTCATCCATATCAATAAACATTCGCGTTTATACTATTAGTAGGAAGTGAAATTGGAAGATCTTCGTAATAAAAAATTTATAAACGGAAACATTTAGCACTTCAATTCGTATATACTTAGTGTTATTTTATGTATACTTAAAGTTTATTATTTTCGGTATTTCTATATAAAACATTTTTCAGTCACTTTGAGGAGAAACTCACCACTTGGTCCCATTTTAAGGTACATGTTCATAATAAAACATTATTTATAGATATCCCATGCTTCTTTGTCATACATTTTGCTCGTCTTGTGTTTTATTGTGCTTTTATTTCTTCGATTATGTTTATATAGAAGTATACAATTGTCGAAAATTTCTTTGGTAGTATAGCTTACTACCCATTGTTATTAATTTTTATAAACAGAATTTTTTTTTTATTACATTGTAAGACGACAGGATTAATGCAATAGTATTTATAGTAGAAAATTTAGATTAGAATAGATTAGATAAACTAGCGCTTCTTTTAGTTGAACGTCAAATCCTTCATCAAATATACATTTTAATTAAATTACAGAAACTAACAACAAGAATTTCCTCTTTTATCCTTATAATCTCCTGTTTTCATCAAAATGTTAGGTACACAAATAACCAAAACGCTCACGCAAGAGGTCGCATGCAAAAATAATTCCATTTTCAAATTCAAATTGCGAAGGACCCCAACGCCAACGGTCATATATTTGAAGTCATATTTTAAAGGCACGTGTCGGCCGGAAGCCGGCCCAACGGACGGACGTCATCTATTACACACTGCGATCTAAATTTGAACCGTTAAAGTTGTGTAGCGAATTTATTTTAATGATCCGGTGGAAAGTTGATCTTATATTTGAATAGATTATTAAAGTTGAAAAATCGTTATTTTTAGTTAGTCAAACATGTCATAGTACGTATATATTGAAAACTAGGACGCGTATTGTATAAAAATAATATATGATTAGACTAAATTAATAAAAAAAGTGTGTGTCTCAAGATACTTGGCCGAAATAACAACTGTGAGAGAAAGGGAAACCAGACAAACATGCGTCGTAACGCGTTACGTTAACTTATTTACCCTCCCATAACACAATATCTTTTCATAATCACTATGTATCATTACAAGTATAAAATACCCATCAGCATTGTTATATGATCAATTTCATTATATTTCTATTCATATACCTTTGAGACCAAATATAATAACAGATTATCTATTAATATCTAAATAGAACTTGACCCTTGGCTTTAAACTTCTTGTCTCATTCATCGTTACTTCTGAAAATTAGTATTACTTATAACGGTTAAAGCCTATAACGCACTTGAATTCAAATTTCTCATAAGGCCATTTGAGAATTAATATAGAACGATGATATTGTTACAGGAATCATAGCCTAGAGTTGTAGCACAATTGAATTATGTATCGTTCCTACCGTGCTCGCTTCCGACATGGTATTGTCATTCAAATATCCCAGACATATCCCGTCAAGGGAACAGTTATATAGATAGAAGTAGGAGAACTTGATGTTTTCGTTTTGTCCTGGAATGTTGGTAAAGATCTGTCCATTTATAATCGTCTTATCGTGGTTGATATGTAATGGAACGATGTTTGATTTAATCCGAATTTTGTAATGTTATTTTCTTCATCAGTAGGTAGATTCGAAATTTTAGTATATTTTATCGTAAGGGTTTTCCTATAGATTCATTTAAGATTGATTTTATATAACTAGTACTTATAAGTATAGAAGTGAAGTTAGTTTCATAAACTAAATATAAAGTTATTTATATTTTTGTTTTTTGTTCGTTTTAGATCACTATAATCCTAGTGAAATCTGCACACCTACACATACATACACACGTTACATAGACATCACATCGTTGGATCTTGTTGCCGATAAATAAATTTAAACACGAACATAAAATAAAGCCCCACACATACACGCTACTCAAAATGCTATCATGGTTTAATAAACCCACCCTTTATACTTTACGTATAATGATGCAATTGAAAAATATGTATTTATATCGCTATGAATGATATGACACTTCGAAGGCGTTGCGAATCAAACGGACAAACTTAACTATGAAGTACAGAATTGATAAGTAATCTTATTCTTTGTTGGTAAGGTATAAATTAGCATGGCTTTTATTTTCCAATAATTTTGCCGTGAATTATGTCTCTTATTGTGTTTTTAACACTTGCGCTACAGCAAGGGGTAGTTTGCACCCTCCCTGATTAGCGTTCTTAATCTATGGGGGTGTATGGATGGGTTTATGTTGGAGGAAAAATTTTAACAAGTTACAAAATGATTTTTCTTTCACATAACACCAAAAACACTTGATTCACAGTTCCGTATGTACCTAAATAATATAAACACAGGAAAAAACATTCATTGTCATTTATTGTTACACTTTTGCATAAGCATTGTCTTCTTATATCAAAATATTTATTATATTATTTTGTACATACAAAGAAATTGATGAATTGTTAAACGTTACACACAACTTTATCAATAAATCACATTATTATATCCTGTACCAATAAATTTATGTATGTATGACTCCTGCATAACACCATTCAGTTATTCAATAATATTTCAATGTTTATTTAACATCTTAAACGTTTGCCTAATGAACTACTAGGGGATTAGGTTTATTTTGTTGATATGTTCATCTCATTATACTGTATATGTAACCTGTCCTTGATTAAACAAAACATGTCAGCATTTGTCCAATATAACTCTCTTAATCACTTCATAGTTTATTTTTATTTTTATTTTCCTGTATTGTTAGGATTGCCTGGTAGAGATCGCTGCCTGGCGATAAGGCCGCCCTTTGCGAATTTAATTTAAGATTTTTGTACGCCTGCTTATTTTTTGATTTTTTACGCAATAAAGAATTTTAATTTTCATTTAATTTTACATAGTATAAAACAAAGTCGCTTTCTTTGTCCCTATGTATGCTCAAATCCTCAAAACTACGCAACGAATTTTGATGATTTTTTTTAATATTAGAAGGTGTATGTGTATAATAACATTTATAACTACTCCGAATTTAACGCGTGGGAAGTAGCGGGCAAAAGCTAGTGTATGATAAAATTTAAATCTAGCAACCAAGCACTAGAATAAAAAATCTGATAAAATATTATAATAGTTATATATATATAGTTAGGTATTTGTCGAAAACGAAACGATATACATATAGGTACGGTAGGGTAGACTGCTCCGAAACGTATTTTCTTTAGTTCAATATAATTTTTAAGATTTATAAAAGAGTGATCGCGATTAAGTGATCGCAAAGAAATGAGTTATAATCTATGAACACATCGTGCCTTATACACATATAAATAAAATCATATATATTTTCTACTAATATTATAGATGCGAAAATTTGTAAGGATGTGTGTGTGTTTGTTGCTCTTTCATGCAAAAACTACTGAACCGATTGCAATTATATTTGGTACGTAGACGGCTGGACATCTGGAATAATATATAGGCAACTTTCTATCCCGTTATTCCTACGGGATACGGACTTACGTGGATGAAACCGTGGGGCGCAGCTAGTAATTGATAATTATAATTATAAAAACTGAAACGGCAGGAATGATTATTATGAAATTTTGTGTGTATATTATTTAAGAACAGAACTCACGTGCGCCCGAAAGCAGATTATAAAGCAAGGAATCTTTTCCGTATTTTGGATACTTAAACCCCCAATCCTTATTTGAGGACAGCAACACATGCAATTCCTTGAGGAGTGGGTGCTTATGGGCGGCTTGGTTCGTTTTAATACTATCTACGCTTAACTATTATTACACATACAAATTTTCTGTTTTTTTCTTTGTTTGTATTTATATAACTTTTTTTTACAACCTTTTTTTTACAATTGTATCTTACCATTGGAAGGGTATCGGTACCTGTAATACAGATTATTATCTTGTATGGGACCAACGTTTTGTTTGTATGTGTTTATTCTATGGTTGAGAAATTAATACTAGCTGTGCATCACGGTTGCACTTACGTCGTATATAATGATATATGGCCTGATAACTTATCTCCATTAATGGATTATCTATCACCGAAATAATTTTTCAAATCGGATTGTTAGTTTCTAAGATTAAAGCGTTTGAACAAACAAACAAACTCTCCAGCTAATAATGCTCATAGTATACGATTTGTATTTTATATAAAAGTAATAGAATATTCAAACCGCACTGTTCATAAAATTCATTAAAACTGAATTATAATTCAATGCAGTATCATTGAAAATACTCACTGAAAAGCATTGGAGGTAATTATAGGTACTCATTTAAAGAAATTTCAAGTGCACATTAGACAATTTAATTTATTACCCATTACCTACTTCCTTAGTCACTAAAGACCTATCTATCATTAACCGCAACTCACGGAGGCTAAATTGCATTCGGATATATCCGCAACATTAGTTCGGATGCGCAGGCGCCGGATGCGGACACCCATCTATTGCATGTGACGTCACATCCGCTGAGAAATGGCGCGGAAACCGCGGGGCAAGGTTCGCCAAACTGTTATATTGTTTACAATCATATTGCACAAAACTATTCTTAAATGACTGTTTTAACGGAAAAAAGTTTGTATAAGGAATTGTATAACTGATGAAAAACATTTCCCTTTTATAGCTTAGGAGTAGCACATTTACATCTATTCGCAGTATCTATTTCAAGAATATAATAATTTATATGCACTATATAACATAATGTGCAATTATCCTCAAATACTTGGAAATATTCATTTCCATAAATACCATGGATGACATAATTATTCATATATTATTTTATTGTTAGTGGTAGATATAAGGGCTTACAAAATTATTAATCGAAGTAATTATATGAAAAAATATTACATAATAAACAGTATTACACAAACATTCTTACTAAACTATGATATAAAATGATTAATGATAAAGCTAATTAGTCACGATATAAGCAAGTGAAGTTCAACAGTGGATTATCCACGGCTCTTTGAAAATGCTTTCTGTGCTTATTCAGTAAACTCGAAAAGATCTCGAAGCGAATTCGCCACGCGGCAATAATTCGATTCGTAATTCAAATTGTAAAAACCACAGATTCGATATGCACCGACCGCGTTTTCACCCACACATTTGCAACAATGACGTCATTTATTTTCAATTGTACAAAATACATTCTGTAAATCGAATTTGACAGTTGCTGTCTAAAGAATAGGGGCTAAATTGCTATACAGGTAATCGGCACGGTAAATAAAAGTTACAAAATTTGTACGGTGTATGAATTTAGGAATAATAATATGTCATCACGCGGTCCCTCTGTCTTTTTGATTCATCGTAGCGTAATGCCACAGTCGTATGTTGATTTTGATGAGTGTATTTTGAACTATGTCCATTTCAACACGACAAACGTGTTCTCTAGGATATGACGTCAATCAATAATGGACCAAATGATTGTCATCTATTGTATGACTGTTTTTAATCACGTTGTCGATAATAACCAAACTAAAAAGGTAATATTATGATATCAATTAACATTGTAATATTATTTTGTTAGTTATTATTACTTTATTATAAGTATTAATTTTACTTTTTTTATACTTTAGGCAGACGTTTGACCAGATGTTAAGCAAAGATGCGATCTATGAAGAAGCCTATTCAGTCTGGACGTAAATTTCTATTATACTACTTGATCGAAACTATTCACAGTTTACAGTCCTGAAAAACAGCTAACAGCCCTTAGTATGGACTCCATCTTATCCTATCTACTATTGATAAAACGTCAAAATTAGGTACCTACATATATTAATTCAAAATCACAATCCCGTGGAAACAACGCCAATACATTCGCGCGTGAATTTAAATCTCGCCTCGGGCGTTAGGACGCAGTGATTTGTGGTTATTTACCGCGGTTGTTAAGTTTCCATTTTGGCCCTCAACTCGAGCGTAACCCGCGACAATTTCGATGCGAACTCGTTTTTAATTCACGGAATAGAGGTGCCCTTCATTGTCAGCTATTGTTCGAGATTGCCAATTTAAATATATTGTGGAAGTAATATCTGTGTTTGTGCGTGGAAGTGAACGCGAGCCATTGTGTTTTCATCTCATTTCGTTAATTGCGAATGGGTATTTTTTGCAGGAATATTTAGATGAGAATTCATTGTATATATTATTGGAAGCAAAAAAGCTAAAAAAAGCAGTGGTGGCTCAGTGGTGAGAACCTCGGACTTCAAAATTGATAAGTCGGGGTTCGAGACTGGGCGAGCGTGCAGGAAATAAATTGATTTTTTCATCGTGAGGAAACCGGCATGTCCGAGAATCGAAAGTTCGACAACATGTGACATCTGCCAACCCGCACATGGCCAGCGTGGTGGATTATGGCCTGAACCCTCATAGGAGGCCTGTGTCCCAGCAGTGGGAACATATAAGGGCTGATGATGATGATTATTGGAAGATCAAAACTTATGTCTCAAAATATATAGTCGATTAATTGAATATGTTGGGTTAAGCTAATGTAGATACACAATAAAACAGAATATTAAACAAATTTCAATCAGATTAAAAATCAAACATCACTCGACCGCAGAGACGTCTCCACACCTTTTCAATCTTGACAGCCAATTCAAATCCATCAAGAATTAATCAAATTTCAATGTACATTGATGTTTATTCATTATAAACGAAATTCATAATCGGTATACCCACTTCAATCGATATCAAATCTGGTAATCCAATCAGAAAGCATCTCGGCGAAACAAACTCGAGAGACGAATTTTCCCTCGGCACCAAAAAACCCTTTGTTCAAACAATCTGCCACTACCAAATGTCACAACCCTTGCCTGTGTCGTTGGAATCAACTTTACTCCGATTTACTCACTGTGACGTAAACACGTAGCGTTAGGTTGTAATGGCAAGATTACATAAAAGTCCTAAGCAAAGTTCTACAAAGCGAATACATGTCAATAAATTAACAGTTTATATTTTGGGTACATTAAAACAATTCGATATGTAATAATCTTAGAATTTAAAAATTGTTTAAGTACGCAAAATTACATGCATTCAAGCAATTACGTAGGTTCTTGAACTTTTGAAGATAATTGAATATCATTTAATTAATTATCTATACAAAGGCTTGTGTTAGTTTTTCAAGCCTTAATTGAGGTTAAAAAGTTTACCCTCTATTGTAACAGTACTCATTAATCACTTCAACAACAAAACTGAATGTAGCCTTATACGGCGCATATATCATCAATAAAAACCGCCACGTTTGCCAGCCCATTGGGTAACCAAGGAATAAAATTTGCATAACGCTCCCCAAGAAACCGGCGGAGACTTAAAATTTAGTAAATTTGCTAAACCTAGGCTTGAACTGATTCCACGCTGCCTCCAGACGTCGCCACTCGCCTGTCACAGAAAACTTTCGGAGACACGACATCTTAACGAAAAAGGTTTTCGTTGCTTTTATAGCATTTCTCGTATTACATTTATTTTTAAAGATTTTACTTATTAGAAAACTTTTGATATATATGCATACTGTTGTCTTGGAACTAGTTTATATATTGAATCGTTTGAGATAAACCAGATGTAAGCTCTTGCTCCTTCTATATGGTACTAGTTTATGCCCGTGGCTTCGTTTGCATTTAAATTTATAATCTAAGCAAGTCACGAATCCAATTAAAGATACAGAAAATCTTTTATTAAAATAGCCCTTTAGGAGGAGTTATAAAGATATATCAATGCATGTTTCGGAGTAAAATCGAACATGGAAATAAATAGATAGATACAAAGAGCAATCTAGAGCAAGTACAACGTAAGAAACAACCAAATGTTTTATACTAGCTAGCCCCGCGATTTCACCTGCGTAAGTCCCTATCTCGTAGGAATATCGGGATAATAGTTGCCTTTATGTTATTCCAGTTGTTCAGCTGTCTACTTACCAAATTTCATTGCAATCAGTTCAGTAGTTTTTGCGTGAAAGAGCAACAAACACACACATGTCCTTACAAACTTTCGCATTTATAATATTAGTAAGAGTAGGACGATGATTTTCTTAAAAGCACAAAAAGCATATTCTTGTATAATTATGTGAATGAAAATTAATTAGATTCGGATACAAAAGCACTTTATAACATTTATCTGAAAAAGAAAGCCATTATTCTTTGACGTTTTACCTGAATATTTGTTCTGCAGAGCAGTAGAAGCAAATTGATTCAGGAATTCGATTTCATGCTGATGGAAGCGTGCGGTGAAATAAAACAAAGTACGTTACAAAATAAAGTATTAAAACTTACATATGTGAAAAAGGAATTAAAATTGTTGAAATTAATGTATTGTGTGAGGGTTCCATAGCATTATCATGGATATAGCTGCTTTTATATTAGTATACACTGCGTTTTCCTTGTCCACCAGATTGTCTGGAAGAGATCGCTGCTTAAGCGATAAGACCGCCTGTTGTGCTCTTCATACTGTTGATGTTATTTATATCCTGTTTGTACTCTTCTTGTAAAGGTGCACAATAAAGAGTTTTTGATTGATTGATTGATTGATATAGGATAGAAAAAAATAATTCATTTTTATTTAACTAAAAAAGTCCGACTCAATATAATATGTATCATATTTTATCTCTATGTCAAACTTTGGCAAAATCTATTCTGCTGTCATGTGACGTTGAAAACAAGTTACATATATACCCAATGATTTCAACGAGGTACATTTCATGGTAATTGACCTTTGATTTTACATTTAATTTCTCGCACATATTGGTCTTCCTGAAGATAGTTTCCTTTGTTGTTTCGAGCAGAGGTGTTATGGATAGTAGATAAATTGAACAATCAATTTGATCCTTGCATGGTAGTCTGGTTTCTTACCCCCTCTTGATTTTTAGAGATTGAAGAAAGCTAGACTATAATCTAGATTAGCACATAAGCCACTGAGGAATTTTGAAAGAATAGAAAAAATTTGATCACCAGGTGGGATTCGAACCCGCGTTTCTTGCCTAACCGTAGCAACGCCTAGCCTCTCGGCCACCCGTGACCCCGCCACAGTAATCGAATTTCTCCTTTCGGTTTTATGTGCCTAAGGGGCAAGGAACGCAGGTTCGAATCCCGCCTCGTGATCAATTTTTTTCTATTCTTTCAAAATTTCTCATTTATAAAGTATTTCAATGCTATAAAACTAAACAATTAAAGATAAGCTACTTTTTACCCGAGTGTCATGCGAGTAACGCCGTGGGTTACAACTAGTACGTAATAAAAGTCTCGTATAATTATTTCATTGGCACCTAACAAGTGCCGCAATATTCAATAAAGATTATAATTATAACTCGCGAGGGGCCCTAACGCAATAAGCGTAGGGGTCTTTATGCAACACACTCTAATTTCATTTGGATTTCATCTCGTTTGTCCGTCGGTTTGATTGTCCTCGCGGGGCATGTATTCATGGGGTCCATCGTTTGTATTCATGTTAGTTAAGTATGGTTTAATATATCATGTAAACAGTATATTTAATGTTAGAAAGCGTAAAATATTAAAGTGTGATTTTTTGTGTTTATTATGTCCAATTTATTGGCTAAACGAAGAAGCTCCATACCTTAATTACTATCTTTATAATATTAATTAATCTTATATCTATAATCATTTATCTATTATGAATTATCTATTATCATTTTACTAGCTGCGCCCCGCGATTTCACCCGCGTAAGTCTGTATCCCGTAGGAATATCGGTATAAAAGTTGCCTATGTGTTATTCCAGTTATCCAGCTATCTTACCAAATTTCATTGCAATCGGTTCAGCAGTTTTTGCGTAAGAGTAACAAACATATCCTCACAAACATTCGCATTTTTAATATTAGTAGGAAGTGGGATAGGATGTAAATTTGTATGTGATAATGAAGCTTCTCCATCATTATCTGATTTAAATGTTTACAGCGACTGATATTTCAACCAATTTTTTTTTGCAAGAATTATTAAAATGCTATTTTATTTTCATCATTCAAACAGCAGAAAAATATTTAAAGAGCCAAAATACTGCATTGGTTGTACACACTGGGGCTTGGCTGTAGGGTGGGGGAGGGGGTCGGGGTAAAGACAATGTGGTAGTTGTAATCAGGTTAGCGAACAATTTGCGTCTCTGCTCATGCGTACGATATGGCGGAGTAATCCCCCACACTACAATTGCTTTTTTAAGTCCATATAGTTTTGGAATTGTTTTCGTTTAATAGTTTTCGATTGTTTTTCGGTTCACGGCTTGTTGTATGGTTAGTACATTTTATAGACGTATTAAACGTTTATTTATACGAGAGGCTTGGAAAGGTAAACAGCATGTTTATTTATACTGTCATTTTCTATATTTAATAATTCCCTGCAAATTAAAAATAAGGAGTCGGAGGCGGGAAGGGTAATGAAAAGGATATGCCTTTTCCTTACCCTCCCAGTCCTTTCCTTTATTCCTATCGCCAATCCTTTCTTAATCCCTTTCCAAAAAGCCGGCAATCTATTTATAGAGGCGTAAGGTCTGCAATGGAACTTATGCCTCTCCAAATGTTCATGGGCGGTGGTAGCTTACCATAAGGCGTCCCACCAGCTCCATTGCCAACTGTAACAAAAAAAAGCCCTGCAGGAAATTCATAAATATCTCTTGAAAATGTGACATTAAAATACAGACAAAGGTGCAAGAATGAGTATTTTTTATATTTAAATCAGAGGCGTGAATATATGTCGGTGTATTTATGAAGCCATATAACAATATATAATATCAAGAAAACGTATTCAAAATATGTAATGCATAGCGCCCTTTAGTTTATGTAAAGGTGAAACTTTTTTGGATTACGAAAATAGAATGAAATAAATATTTAAAGTGAAATAATAATCGACAGATTGATAAATAATAAATTACGTAGATATGTATGTCTAAATATCCTTCTTCTCGCTTAAAATCAGAGAAAAAGTGTCTAACATAAATTTAATTTTTTAAACCCATGGAGTATTAAAAATACAATTTGTTTGTCAAATGGAAAACAACATTATTTATTTATTTTATTATTTTTTTTTAATTTAATTTCGAGTAACTCAGACTCATTTTGTTAGTAACAATTAATTCTTAATAACCATGTTAGTATATCATGTCTTATATAAAATAATTGTGACTACTAGGTATGCCAGCCACTACTACAATGCAATAATTAGTCTCATCGCCCAGTCATTACCACACACTAATTACACGCTTATCATCATCAGCGAATTTTTAACCGTCAAAAACTCATGTCAGCTCATGTCTGCCAATAATTAACGACGCGACTGTCGCACACAGTTGCGCACACGCTTCGCCCGCCACGCTCGCAGCACGCGGCGTGCACGCGTTTCGGATTAACGCTAGTCACCATTCGACGTCTCAATCGCGAAGGATTTGTCGCAGTTTTCTGGCGCTAATGAGATGTGACATTGCTTTTTTTATTGGCACAAATGTTTCCATATGAGGATATTGGGTTGGCTTAAATTGACGTTTAGGTGTGTGTGAGAAACTGTTATCGGACATTTTATTTATGTTTTTAGGTGAATTATATTTTGATGTCTAGTTCAGTATTCAATGTAATAACATTTCACAAGAGACTTTAAATATAAAGTCTCTTGTGTATTAACATTCATTATTTTAATAATCATTCTACTTAAATTTACTTTCAACGTCATTACATGAATTCAACATCAACGTCATTAGATCCTTTATGTCTAAAAGTTTATAATTGTTCGCTTTCAACAAGGTTTTATAGATTCTATATAAGGTATAGTCCCACTGATTATTAAAAAAAAAAAAAAACAATAAAAAAAATCATTTGTCTTTAAAGTTAGTACAATCGTGAAATTAAATTGTACTCTAAACCTAGATATATAGATAGATAATACTTTATTGCACACAAAAATTAACAGAAAACATAGATAAAACAAAAGAGAGAATATAGACAAATGGCGGTCTTATCGCTAAACCTATAACTAAGACACGAAATATTCGCTTACCACCAAACGCTTTGATATTCAATAAAAAGCACAAAATAACATCGACACGAATAAAAATCGTAAAGCGTCATATACACACAAAAGCAGCATCTATAACAATAAAACTATTCCATTATACGTGTGAAATATTATATTATGTCGGCACGTGACTCTTAATGGGTTAATATGTGTATTAACTTACAAAAGAAATAAAAACTGCATTGCGAGTGGGCGACATTGATATCATAATCAAAATATGAAATGATATTTAGGGGGTCCCTCGATGGGGACTTAGACCCGTGTTTGTTTTAATGATGTTTTATGATATTCATATTATTTTGTTCAATATAATCTCGTACTATTGCATGATTTAATAAATAGGGAATTAATACAATAACTGTTTGATTTGTTGACGTTACGAAAGGGTTGAATGTTTACTTTAAAAAAGGTGTTTAGTTCAGTTTTTTTCAGTTAGTTCGCATATGGCTGCTTTTGTATTAAAGCTTGCTGGCTCAATTATTCGTTTCATGTACAATTTTCAAACCATTTTACATTTCTATACATTTATATGAATGACAACGCAACGAAAAATCTAAATATTCTATGAGTAGAAATGAAATATGCATGCCAAAGACCCATCTGAAATTAGAAATTTCTATTTTGTCGATAAACCTTTGAAGTGGCTCACAAAAGATCTATACGTCTGTACCAGCCGCCACTTCGGCATTCGCACAGAATAAAAATTCGATAAAAAACGCAGCGGACACGTGCTTTCGCATTATTCGATAACCGTCGGGGGCGGTATTTAGATCATTGAGGATAACCCTAATTTTATAATCGCTGATAAATATAATAGTGAACATAATGCACAAAAAATAGAGTTGAAAATTGAACGTCAATTTTGCAATTGGCTATCTTAAAAACTTATAAAAGAAAACCGACCTTACTGTGTTATATTACAGTTACTTTTCGTATACATTTATGGGATCCATCGTCAGTAGGGTTGTAAGATTTCTCTATTTATTGGTGGGAAAGTCCGCGTGTCAAGTCTAACACCAGTTTTAATATTTTGTGACGCGTGCCAGCCACGCGTGAGCCTTTGGTAAAAAAGTGGACGTATAATTCGCATTTTATTGTCACATTCTTGTTATATTGCCTTATATTTTTTGCGGTTAATGGTTGGTCATTACTAAATTGACTGATTTCGAATAGATTCAGCGGTGCGTTGGGAATACGCAATTATAAATTTTGTTTAACGACATGTAACGACTTTGTTCAACATTATAAAACATTATGGTGTAGAGAATGAAGTTGTACTTAATGATTTATTGCATTAGAAACATAAGAAATTTGGTGAAATTTTGCATTTAGGTTTTGTCTTTAGGCAAGGATACAAGCAATCAATTGTACCAAATAACAACACTAAAAAGTTATGCGTTTCTGATATTATGGCATTGGACACGACGACGAAGGTTGTCATTCACCGTCATTGTACTTAAAAGTTAACTATAAAAGTTCCTATATTTCCATAAATATAATGGTTTTTACACAATTATTTGGAGCCTTAAAGTCTATGTTAGGGGGTATCGCCGGTTGCCACTCACAATGTACGCGTAGAATCAAGAGTGAATACGTGATCTTAGTAATGCTTTGACGTAACGTGACGGATCACCTGGTACCTGGAAATTGGCCGTTTAACCAAGCTAGCACATAAGCCTACAATCTTAGTACATACTAACACTACTCAATCGTACACATTTTGTCCGTCAGAAAATACGTACCGTCCGGTGCCCCTCGGATCATGGAAGATATTATTTATTTGCCACATGTATTAATATTTATGTATATTTCCAAAAAGCTAAACTCGTCTAACAAAAATGTAAGTTTTACAATTGATATCTCAAATATATCTCGACATACCTACACAAATTCTACATATCTGTCTTCTCAGGATAGTTCAACCAACGCCATCTATTATCAAGAAGTGGAACTAAAAACAGCCCCCGAGCGGCCCTAAGGGCATATTTCCGATCACGTGGCGGTAACAATACGATATGACAGCGATATTACAACAGTATAATAGACGATGTCATTGCGAGATCATAATGAACGATTATTTACACTGGCGGAAATTGCCTTTTATAGGCAAGAATACATTTTTTGTAGAGTAAAAAAATATCATCGAGTTTTTTGTTTTTTATTTACAAGTCAAGATTGTCAATAAAATTAAAACGAGCTAAGTATATGTTGTCTAATATATGACAAAAAAGTTTCATCAAATTTCGTCGACTAGATTTCGCGTGATACCCGGACAACAAACAGTCTTCTCCAGTTTTAATATGTATAATAAAACAGCAAATACTTGTACCATTTTATTCATGCAATTACATAACACTTGTGTTGTTGTTTCTTAGAATTAATAAAACAATATATTTCTACATGCAGTCATCTTAGTAAACACATTCGTTTAATCAGAATCGGAGAGTGGAATGCTTTCCTGAAAAGAAAAGCTCAATTATTAAAAAATACGTTACAAAATATATTAAAATACTAGCTGCGCCCCGCGGTTTGCCCCGCGTATACCGTAGGAATATCGGGATAAAAAGTTGCCTATATTTTATTCCAGTTGTTCAGCTATCTACGTACCAGATTTCATTGCAATTGGTTCAGCAGTTTTTGAAAGAGCAACAAGCACACACACACATCCTCACAAACTTTCGCATTTATAATATTAGTAGGATATATTATAAATGGTAATCATTAATACAAAAAGTATAATATTAGTTCGCGATTCAATTGCATTAAGTATAAAATAAATGTTTACCTCAAATTTAGTGATGAATATATCCGAGTCATCTGACGGCGGAGATTGGTCAATATCCACAGCAGTTATTTGAGGGCCTTTGTAAATTAAAATGCTTCGTCATTATTGTATTTTTCTACATACTATAGTAAAAGGGTGGTTCAGAATAATAAAGCTTTGATTTTATTCTTAAATTATAAGTTTAGTTTAACATAAAACATAAACATACGACTTCATGTACGATCTACAAAGATTTCAATTCATGTAACATGCCAATGCCCATTCACGGCGTAAAACCGTACCTAAATAAATTAGGGCTTATTATGCAGTCAACTATATCTTCCAGAGCGTGTCGAGTTTCCAGATTCTACACTAGTAAAAATGGTAATAGTCGCATACTTGTAGAGCATATAAACTAAAATGCAAATTTTCTCCTGTATTTTCGAAAATAAATACTCAAAGACAAAGAATCAGTATTATTAAGTTGTCTTATATAAAACTTGGTCTCACTCTTCATGATTTATGTATTCAACTTCATGACACCATTAATTATGCTCAATCACCTTTTCTATCCTCATAAATTGTTCACTCGTCAAAACTGGCGAAACTTTTCAACTCTTTTCATAAAACTGCATAATTTCTATTGTCGTTATGGAATTTATGTGTCTAGAAGAATAGAAAACAATGAAAATTTGCAATATTACCCATAGGCATACACTCCATCGGTTCAAACAAGTCCAGAGGAATGAAATCCAAGGGCGGCGACGGCGCCGGCGGCAGCAAGGAGCAGGAAGACGTGATAATGGGACCTGTAATCATCTATCATTTGTGTTTCGAAGGTACTCGTATATTAACGATTATCACAAACACAATTACAAGAAAGAAGAAGATTAGATTCATTAGAAGTTAGTAAATACATTTATCGAGATGTTAAATGTGTACATTATACATACGTCTTCTAAATATACTGCGTAGGTAACTGCTTATGAAATTTAAAGTTTTTTGCATCATTCAATCTGTAACTAACATTATTTTAGCATCAAATGCAAGCATCGTTTTTAATTACCTGATCTCTCAGATTCATTATTATTAGTGTCTTTGGCATTCAGATTATCCAACATTTTATGGCACGACGAGGTATGTGGCTGCTGGCTCATGCAGGGTTCGCCGTTATTTCGACCTGACAAATAATGAAGATGTATGAATGTTATAATTTGTTTCATTAAGTTTACATTCATCATTTATTAAACACTGGTAATCAACGTAAGAAATAATAATATAATTACAATTTTGGTAATGGTACCTAAAGCATACATCTGTATGTCCACAGACGCGCGCCTACACAAGAGAGTCTAAACAAATGCGCATCTACGCAAACGCGCATTTACACACAAACACGCACACCAACAAATTGTCAGCAGTTACTATACAACAGGCAGGCGAGCATTCTACCGCTGAACTTAAAAAGCAGTGGTGGCTCAGTGGTGGCTCAGTGGTGGCTCAGTGGTGAGGACCTCGGACTTAAATTCGATAGGTCGGAGTTCGAGACCAGGCGAGCGTGCAAGAAATAAATTGATTTTTCATTTTATCTGCGCAAGTGGATAACATCACCACTGCTCAAACGGTGAAGAAAAACATCGCGAGAAAACCGGCATGTCCAAGGATCAAAAGTGCGACGACATGTGACATCTGCCAACCCGCACTTGGCGAGCGTGGTGGATTATGGCCTGAACCCTGTCCCAGCAGTGGGAAAATATATGGGCTGATAATGATGATGAGTATACAACAGGCATACAGGCGGGCGCGGCGGCGGCGCGGTAGGCGGTGTGCGGCTCGCGCACGGCGAGGTGCAGGCCGCCGCCGGGCCGGATGCGCGGCACCACCGTCGCCACCACGGGCACGCGGATCTGCACGCCGCCAGACGCCGGCAGCGTCTCTACGTCTATGTCCTGTGCGTGGTATGGACGAGGTGAAAATGGGGTGAAAATTTAGTTAACTCAAGATTCAGTATTGACTTACCTACTAGAGAAAAAGTATGATAGATGATAGGTTAAATTATTACTTCTATTATTTAAAAATTTTTCATTTTATAAGCATTTGAATGCTATAAAGCTAGAAATTAAATAGGGTACTTCCTAAATAATATCTAAAAGAAAATGTTTGTTTGTTTGTTTGTTAGGCCTTCTTTCACGTGGCCAACAGCGATTTTGTGATGTGATTTCTGTGTCTGGAGATAGTGTGGGGGAGACTATATATTGAGAGGATAGTTAGTATATATACGAAAAACTTCGGGTAGCAACAGCACTTATAATTCACGAACGGCTGGGCAAATTATAATGGTTTTGGTTTGAAAACAACAAAGCAAAATTTTCTCAATACTATGTACATAAAAACATAGGTAAGGTTTTTAAAAATTGTGTCATTCCAGATATAGCTTTACAGGTCCTTCAGAAGCGCTGTTAAATTGTACAAAATACAAAAAAATATTATTTATCACCGGTTCGGAAAGCAGTTTCTACCAAAAGAGCCGGCAACCATCATAACATGCGTAAATCAATGACATCAAAAAACAACTGCATAATCGCCAATCCCCTTTATTTTAATATAAGGACCAACCTATTACCTTGATAAATTGTAATAAAAATCTGTATAGCACCTTCGAATCAAATTCGTCTTCCTTCAGCACAATTTTACCGCCAACGCGTAGGTCTTCCGCCGTCGCAGGTACCAGCATCTAATAAAATAATATCCCATTGTATTACTTATTATATCCTATATATAAAAGTTTTATTATAAACGCAAAAGTTCGTAAATATGGATGGATGGATGGATGGATGGATGGATGGAAGTTGTTACACTTTCACTTAAAAACTTACATTTTTATAATCTCAATATATATAAAATTCTCGTGTCACAATATTAGTTACCATACTCCTCCGAAACGGTTGGACCGATTGTCATGAAATTTTGTGTGCATATCGGTGAGGTCTGACTATTTTTCATATCTAAATGATAAGAGTAAGGTAAAACAGCGTTTACCGGATCATGTCACATCTGTCCATCGGAATATTTAAATTTTTGAAAAAAGAACACATTTTATTTAATTTTTACATTATTTCATAACAGCTAAAGCCTGGGTAAACGGTGGGGCACAAACATATTTTCATTTATTTATGTCTTACTCTGTACATCCAAGCTACGAGTATATCTTTAAATTATGTATTCGGAGTTTGCAGCACCTGTTTTCCCCCTGGCAGTTTCGTATCCACAACCTTCACCAGCACCGGCAGCCCGCTATCCGATTGCAGCAGCGCGAACGGCGTCTGCCTGGTTGCCATGGCAACGCCCATGTGATACGTCTTTATCGGGTCGACTATCACACCGTTGCCCCACGCGCTGTCACTTTGGTCCCAAGGCTTGAGTGACTCCGGTGGTATGTACGGCCCGACTGATGATGATACTTCGCAGTGTTCTGGTGGAGATCTAGAATACGGGGGAGAGGGAGAGGGGGTTAAAAGTTTATTTTTGCACAAAGCAACAAGTACAAAGCAATATGCAGACCCTGACCTTCGGACCCGTGGTACTGTTCTCTGTGTGTCGAAGGTCAATTAATTTCTGGGCAATCTTTTCATGCACACAAATGTTTCTGCTAGTACGGTATTGGTGCTGACATATTTAAAAACCATCAGCCAACAGCAAATCTCGTATTCTTGGTAAACACTTGTTGAGAGAGTTCAACATCAAAGAATATAAAATACCTCGACTTGGGTGGTTTCGTCTTGGCCGGTTTTTGTCGATAATTCTGACACCAGATTTTATCAATGCTGATAGTCTCCCCATTTTCATCAGGATGTGCCTGTCCAAATAGAAAAGTAATTAACGACAGTGCAAAAATTGCGAAAATAAAGCCTAATATGTAAATAGTATCAACCAGAATATGATGAGATTTTATGTAAGAAGCAACTGCTAAACGCTTATAAAAAAGAGTGGGTCGGATCTATAAATAAATATAAATTTTCCTGCTGGATACCAACTTACCTTATTCTTATGACAAACCAGATTGGACTGCTGGTTGAAGCCCTTGTGGCAGATGTTGCAGCGGTAAGGACGCTCGTTGGTGTGCGTGAACAAGTGATTGCGGAGGTTTCCTTACAAATACATACAAATAACATAAGAAAACTTTTCATATCTTCTAGACTATAAGACGACCGTAAGACGATTGTTGTTTCATTTCACAGTCTAACGAATATTCTAAATTTTAATTTATATTTATAATTAAGTATTCCACTTAAATGATTATGTTATAATGGGGATAAATGTTTAAAACCATAAAACCATTAATGTGTAACTTTCGAAGAAATGGTAGTGGAAGTTAGGAAGTGGGATAGTTTCTGTATAGCGTTTTATACTACTTGTTTATTAGTTAATGTTAAAGCAATGATTTTTAAGAGCAAGTGTAGTCACAATATTGGCCATTTATTTTTAATATCCGTATTAACTCGTTCCGTCCCAGTATTGTCACAATGTATTTTCTAACATTCTCAATTGATTGCTTACGTCTAAAGGCCACATATTTTGCAGGAATGTTTGTTGACTCATAGTAACATTTCATTTTACAAGTAAGACCTAACAAAATATATATTTAAAAAGAGTAAATGTGTTTCTTTTTGTAATATGTAGTGTCATGTGAAAAAGGATAGACAGGAGCAATGAGGATAGGAACCTTTCTGATGGAAGCCTTTAGGACACATGTGGCACTTGTAGGGCTTCTCGTCGGAATGGGTCTTGCGGTGGGAGATCAGGGTCGATACGCGGTTGAACGTTTTGTTGCACACCTGACGAAACAATCTTTTTTTTAATCACTCTTAAGACGTGGAGTCTCTGCGAATATACGACTAAATAAAATATATCATATAGATACAATAAAATATATCATATCAAGTACAATTCTTTGATGATTCACTGATTACCGAACTAGTTGAGATCTGTCTTTCGGTTGTCGGTAGCAAAAATCACTTGACTTTTTTAAATAAATAAATTTAAATATGCCCCGCGGTTTCATAAGGTTATATAACGAGATTATATAAGCTATATGACCCTATTATAGCCTTCCTCTATAAATAACCTATCTAATAACTTAAGAAACTTCATAAAATTTTAACAATAAAAAAAAAAACGATCTTGTTGCGAGATTCATAGCTGCTTCATTCGCCGTAGCCTGGCACCGCCACCCGTGATCCCGCCTCAGATAAGAACTCTTCACTATATAACCTTTCCTAACCGGTCTAGCAGATTCTGTGATAGGCCCGTTCCAGCAAACTCTTTAGTTTCATAACATAAGTGTATATCACCTCGCAAGCGTACGGCCGCTCGGCAGAGTGTATCGCCCGGTGCTGGCTGAGGGTCGACAGCTGCCTGAAGCTCTTGGAGCACTCGTCGCAGTGGTAGTTGCGCTCGTCCGTGTGCGTCGGCAGGTGGCGCATCAGCGTGTATTGGTGTTGGAACTCACGGCTGCCTGCGTATTGAGACAATCAAAATCCGTTCAGCTGTTTCAGCGTGACTGACGGACAAACATCCAAACAAACAAACTTTCACATTTATAATATTAGTGTAAAGTGTAATAATTTTTTCATCGCTTCGCTTGTTGGATAGCGAATAGCGTGGTCTCGAATGAAGCATGAAGCTAGTAAAAAAAAAGTTGTCCTCCATAAAAAGCACGATAAGAACATTCCAAATACAATTATAACAAACTACCTGCGCCTCGCGGTTTCACCCGCGTTAAGTCCGTATCCCGTGTGGATATTGGGTTAAAAAGTAGCCTACATGTTATTCCAGTTGTCCAGCTGTCTACGTACCAAATTTCATTGCAATCGGTTCAGTAGTTTTTGCGTGAAAGAGTAACAAACACGCACACATCCTTACAAACAGTCGCATTTATAATATTAGTAGGATAGTGGGAAACGCAGTAACACGAACAGAAACAGGAATATAATGCATCCATAATACTTACAGATCCCGCATTCCCATAGTTTGATAGTGCGTCCATGTCTCTTGATATATTTCACAAAGTGCAGCCTCGACCGCGGATCTTTTTTGTCAATTTTGCAGGCATTCTTGCCCTTCGGTCGTTCCGCATCTGAAAAAACAATTATCCATGCGTATTCCATAATCAATGTTATGAAAAATGCAAGTAAATTAATCTATCTATTCATGCATATTTCGCTTTTATGTCCTTACATAAAAAGTACTGAAATATCTGTTTAGTTTAAGCATATATATGGATAACTCACATATTACTCAACAAGGGTAGAATGGAAAAATAACACAATGATGAAGTTAAAGAGAATCTAGAGAATACAGAGATACTAGAATCAGGGATCGACATTTTCCAAGGTGAGATTAAAATTTATTGTAGTGAAGTGTATCGAATTACAACAATTCATAATTTGCCCTGTTTCATACGCAATGTATTATATAAGTATTTTAAATAGGGTACCTGCATTGCTTGTTCCTGATGTGGATGACACCGTGCTAGGTTCGACGTAAGGCTTAGGTGTAAATATGAGTCCATTATTTTTCTTTTCTATAGATGGACTCGAGGTATCGGCTTCCTGTGGACGTTAAAATCATTGCAGTAGGTATTGGTATACTTAGTGAATTTAATAACATGTTTTGTAGTTTATATAACCTTTGTGTAATTTAGATTTAATACTTTATTTAACATCTTTGAAGATTGTTGTCATTTAAATCTATAAGTTCAAATTTTATAGTAGTTTTAACGGTAATGAAAGTGATGATTTAATTCTATTCTTAGTAATAAAACAATGCTATTTTGAACAATGCCATCAATTCATATAAAAGTAATAATTATTAAAAAAAAAACCTTAACCGTTTTCAAATTGCCAGAACTGTACCGTTTTTAATGGGACCATACGGAAAGCACCAGTTTTGAAATATAAAAAGATTAATCAAAATCAGTCCACCCAGTGAACAGTTCTGCGTTAAGAAACGCACTAAAAATACAGTCAAATTGAGAAACTATTCAATAATGAACCGACTTTTAAAAATTGAGCAAGTTCTTAATTTGGCGCTTTTTTTTTTGAAGATGGTTGAGAAAACAAGACAATAAAATGTAGTTACCTTCAAATCGTTGCTAAGATCGGCTTCAAGTTCCTTCCCAAAGGTGGAGCCAGTACCGAAACCAGGGGCGGAGACCAGCGAAGCGATATTCCCGTCTTCCTCCGTCCACGCGAACTTCGCCTGCTGATGCTCCAGACCTTCGAGGAAACCATCCCGGAAGAAACGTAGGTGGTCCAGCTGTGAGGAAATCAATGTTTCAAAATTCAGAAATTTTATTTGGCTAAAAAAGTAACCATGCTTTAATTAATTGATTGACAATTACATTACCATGTAATGATTTTACTTGGCCTGCAATAAAATTTATTAAAAAACGGCCGATTTTTCTCAGATTTCATCATGATATATGTTTGGGCAATAGGTCATAATGGTATCATAATGCTAATTATGATAATTTACTATAATGTTTTTTGGATCGGAGTTTAATAGCTATGCGTATTTTCATATTTACAATTTATTCCCAGATGTTGTTGCTAACGCCATCTTGTTTACAACCAGGGAAAGTATAGTGCAAACTACAAAAACCGTTGGTTATCTTCATTTCATAAAATATTAATAAATAACAGGCCCATTATATCAGCTTTAAACAAATTTTTGATTATTGTAAAAATATTTTAGTTCTTTTAAGAGTATAACGTAGAAATTACATTTATTATGTTTCAATAAATCACGCAAGGCACTTAGAATATTTATTTGTAATGTTAATATTTGTTATGATTATATAAAAGAAAGAAATAAAAATATTAACATTCTATATCATTGATTGTGTTTAGATTTCTTTTAACGGATTATAGACCAAAGTCAGGCTACTTTTCATTAGTTAATATAAGCACAATAACTTGATCATAACTATTAATAGTATTGAAGAAATTATTTGAAATTTATGAAAATAGGATTATTTAATTAAAAAATATTTTACGCACGTTACTGCGACCGGAATTAAATAAGAGCGGTTCGCTGTTAAACCCAAAATCCTTCTTATCATACTTGTCAACCAAGCATACCTCGTGTATACTGAAAACAAAAATAAATTAAAACATTTGCCATAAAATCCACTTGGTCATGATCGGGTGGTTTTAATAAAAAATGAAGATCGAACCTTATAAGCTCATCACCGGGTCTCGTCAGGCCGCTTTCTTTTATTTCCTCGTCAGAAAACATCTTTTATTTTTCTTATTATTCAATTATTTTTAGACAAAATACACGAGCACGTCAAACTTTCCTTTTTCACGGCGCCGTCTATTGTTAATTGTTATTCTCGTTCCTAAGATACGAGTTCTAAATTTAGAATATTTTTTAAAAAACACGCGTGATATGGCCAATTATTTTTTTCAAAATGACAGCGCAACCTATATGACCTCTTTGAACTGAAGGAGGTTAATAACCTTTATTGAAACGCAATATTTAATATTTTTTAATAGATGAATTTCAAGAACTTAATATGGTAACAGGTATAAAATTTTGCGTCTTAGGAATATTCGCATTAAATTAGTAATATTACTTCAGAAATGTTATTTCAAAAGTATAATAAGAGCAAATAGCAAGCATAACTCGGCTCATAAAAACAGAAGGCAGGAACCAAAAGTAAAAGGAATAGAATATCTTTCGCTGAATATTTTTGAGTGGTTTATTATAACGTCTAAGTGCTGTGCTCATTTCGTTCCGGAGCACTCGAAGACTCGAGGCCTCTTCACAAACTTAGTGTTTGCGAAGAGAAAATTAATCTTATGGATGAAAAATAAAAATATTGCCTCTATGCTCCTGTAATTACCCTTACGCTAGTTCGAACAAATGATTGCGCGTAAAATGTGAAGTGATTTTGTAATAAATTAATCGTGCAGTGTTTGATAAAGTCGGGTATTTTAAATTGAAGTTTTAGGTGGTAGGTACTATATTATAGCCATTTAGGTTTACAGTAATTGCAATGGGACTTGATGACATCGACGATGAATTGAAATAAAAGTTTGATATTATTGGATAAATCTACACTTACAAATATTACAAAGATAATGTATTTTTAAACGCGCTTATCTACGTAACTGATGGTTGAAATAATGTTCTTGTGATGGTATAGCCTGATTATCGTATTCTCCTTACTAAACGCATTGTGCTATAGGATTAAGCATCATTAATACGTTTTATTTGGCAATCTGTCTGTCGAACCTACGTATTTACATAAATTAAATACCATACAGTACAAGTATATATACTATGTTATGTTCTTTTATTTTTTTTTATTTTTATTATTTTTTTTTTTATGTCATAGTCGGCAATGGAGCTGGTGGGTCACCTGATGGTGAGCGCTACCACCGCCCATGAACATTTGGAGAGGCGTAAGGTCAATTGCAAACCTTTCGCCCCTACAAATGGATTGCCTGATTGGATGGACTGGATGAGGAAAGGATTGATGAAAGGAATAATGGAAAGGACTGGGAAGGGTAAGGAAAAGGATATAGGCCTCCGGCTCCCCCACTCACCGTACGAAACACAATAGCAAGCTATTATTTCACGCCGGTTTTCTGTGGGGGTGTGGTACTTCCCCGGTGCGAGCTGGCCCAATTCGTGCCGAAGCGTGCTCGACTCCCACAATAATTAGATATAGGTAGGTTACGTACAAATTACTTTTAATATCTATTGAAAACAACAACTAGTTTTATTTTCGTTTCTTTTTCTATTTCTATCAACCAAATTAATAATTAAGAACTCAGTATGTATGTAGGACATTTATTTGTCAGTCGATTAAGGTGCATTTCTTTAATTACAATTCTCCCCTTTGTGGAGTCATCAATTGAGTCTAAGTACCCAAGAGGTTTTCTGTAAGCCGGCCCGTCTAGATTTGTATTTTTTGCTCGACATGGTTGGTAGATTTGAAGATTCACAGTAATGTAACATAAAGGGGCTGTAGATAACTGAAGTAAATAATGTGTTGAACAAGCAATTTTTATAGCAATCTTGTTCGATAAAGTGCTTAACATATCAGAGATATGTTGCCATGTAAAGAAAGTTGCAAATAATAGTTTTGTGCATTAATTTGTTGTTCTGTGGAACGCCGAATGCAAACTACAAAAATCTTTAAACGGTTCTTGAGTCATAATTTATACGCGACATTCTACAAAGATACTAAAATGGAATACACGCTTTGATTTTTTTTTCAGCGCCATCTATTGTCAGTAATAAAAAACAGAATAATAAAAAAAAATTGTTCGTTTTGATGCATGACACAATTCTTATTTAAAAATATATTTACATTTATTATTATAATATTTATACTTCAAATAGGTTAGGGCATTTCAATAGCTATCTCAATTTTTTATTTTATTAAAGCGCCATCTTTCGACAACACTGTACATTAGTTAAGTTTTTTCTTTTGGTAATATTCTACGTTTTCCAAGTTCGCGAACAATACAACAGATGGCTCTGTTAGCATGATTGCTTTTGTTTGAAATGTAGAAATGATTTGTGTAGCTTTATACATTTGACGACAGAGAGCGTTGAAACGTAATCAAACAATAATTTTTAATCGGAATCATCAAACCGTCGCCCATATCAGGAATACGACTGAAGATGCAGTTTGAAAATCGAGGAAAATTTAAATACACGCTTTCTTTACTTTTATATCCTACCACTTGTGCAAGAAGTTTTGTATAATTTAACGAATAATGCACGTATTAATAGACGCCTGGATGCAAAATTATGGTGCTCATTTAGATAATATCTAATTATAAACTTATTCCATACGCATCTACTTTTTAACACAATTTTTTCATAAGTATTTTTGGATAATAATAGTTATTTAGTATTATTATTGTTCTCGTTGTTGTTATTTTAATATTAAAACTGACACAAAGCTTACAAGGAATAAAACAAAAGAAACAAATGAAAATACACGCCTAAGTTATGCACTGGTTATACTAAAATGTTTTGTTGCATTGAGGCGATACGGTTGATTTAAATCAAATGTTTGTCAATAAACAGACAACAATCTGATTAAAAATCGTAAACAAAACCTGTTTAGTAATTCAATGCACTCCATCATAGTCCATTTGACAGGATAGCAAGTGCGATTGTCGGTTTAAGATAATATAGGATACCTGGATAGGTAATTGATTATGCTATCTGTCTGTACAACACAGTTGCTAAACTCCGATCTTTTTGTAGATATGTTAGTGTGATCTTGAATTTTGAAATACCGATTCTAGTTCACAATGAATTTATGTAGTCGTGGAGTTTAAGTCGAGCCTTACTAAGGTAGTTATTAATGACTTACTACCGTCCGATGTTCTAATTAACCTCGATAAATAAAGGGGAAAAGGAAGAAGAAAAGAAGAAAGAAAATTTATAAAAATTTACCCAAGGTGGGTTTCATCAACATCGGTGCACCCAGTAAAAAGTTATAAGGTAACAAACACTTAAATGCAATCGCATTTAAGACCTCCTTTTTTGAAGTCGGTTAAGGTTAAGGTTATTAAGTCAAATAATTGAAATATGTCCTTACATTAGATGGGAGAAATGACCGAATAAAAACAGTAATTCATATTATAAGAAATGTACCTGATATTTGAAATGTACCTGAGAAATTCATATTATGAAATAATGCCTGATTTCATGTCAATAAATACGTTTTTATTTTTAAAGATAGAATTGACGCTAAAAAGGTAATCTACGATACTGAAATATCTGCACAATTGCATTTAGCCAATTTCCCAGTCGGTTGACAGGCTCTAGCCTACGAGATGATGACGTCACGGACGCGCACGTGACTCGCTGACTAGCTATTTGGCATCTAGAGTACAGGTGATGGCATAATAATTGGCAATGGATGAATATAATTTTTAGTTTTATATCATTGGAATGCTTTATAACCGAACTGAAGTAATTTTTAAAGAATGAAAAAAAAATTTATAGCGTAGCGAGATTTCGAGCCCGAGCCTTTTTGCATAAATTTCGTAATCTCGAAATATTTCAAATTGTCTATAAGGAAGTGATAAACGCGTAGCAATCGCCTCAATCATTTCATTCATATTTAAATATATGTTTAAACCTATTCTTGACTACGAAACATTTTAGATATTGTGATCTAGCAATGTTTTAGACAACATAAACAGTAAAGGTACATCTGACATACTTTGGTTTTTATGTAGAAATGTGTATGTTCATCATCATCATCATCAGTCCATATATGGTCCCACTGCTGGGATACAGGCCTCCTATGAGAGTTCAGGCCATAATCCACCGCGCTGACCAAGTTCGGGTTAACAGATGTCACATATTGTCAATTTTTTTATTGTCCGACATGCCGATTTCCTCAAGATATTATTTTCACCGTTTCGAGCAGTAGTGATGTTATCCACATGTGCACATACATTGAAAAATGAATTTATTTCCTGCACGCTCGCCCGGTCTCGAACCCCCACTTATCGATTTTGAAGTCCGAGGTCCCCACCACTTAGCCACCACTGCTTTTTTATGTGTATGTATGTTATCCAACGATAATTGATACAATACTGAACACCAACCCTTTATTGTTTTATTCCTAAAGAAATAAAAATAAACGTGTACTCTTAGTTGCAAGTAAGTGTACGCTGGCTGGGTGTGGGGGTTGGGGACCAACATTTTGTTGCTGACAATAATTCTGTCGCACGCACTACAATTTTATGAATTCCCATCATCGCTCATGTGAGGGCTTTATGCAGAGGGTAATCGATAAAAACAGATTATAATTATGTAAGTATTAATAGTTCGCGTTTCGCAGTGATCAGACGAACAATTTTGCTAATTTAGTTAAAGAAGTCAATCATGTATTAGTAATGTATTTCAATAAACTAATCTGAAGTGTAGAAATAATGATTAAACTATGTCCACTATGCGTGGTATAAGATGGAATCGCATGTTTAAGTGAAAAGCCAACGAATTTGTTTAAAGTTTGACAAAAGGCTAAATTCGAGAAACCAGGTATTTTAAAACATTATAATACTTTAATTATTTTGAATTTATGTTATGTAAAATGGTTATGTAAAGAACGATAAAAAAGGTATTATAAAACATTATTTTACTTGAATATTTTGAGTTTATGTTAGGTAAAATGGTTATGAAAAGAACAAATAGGAATAATCGCGTATTCAATTATTTTGTACGGCATAAAACCATCCACAACCGATCCAGTAACGAGAATACGTTTTGTCATTTCGTTCCGCCATTTTCTCGCACAATACTAATTCTAGAAATATGTCCCTATTGCACATCATTATGTCGACAATCACAAGGCATTTACGTTGAACGTGTCGATATTATAACGATAATGTAACGAGATTATAACGATACTAAAACGATACGATTGTGAGTGCATTATTGGATGATAGATTTCGCACGCAACGCATGATGGCATCTTAAATAGGCTCGTGTTCTTTGCTGCAATGGTTACATTATATTGAACGTTTGTCTAATTTTAACAAAAACGCAGAAATAAATCAGAAAAGTGCGAAACGGACATGCGATTAGTGGATTCCCTACATATAAACGAAAAAGCAACTGCCTCAAAAAAAAAATTGTCCCCCATCCAATATATGACCGCGCCGATCACAGCTTAACCTATATTTTATTTTTTTCTTGATAATGAGCCAATAGAAATACATAATCTCTACAAATTTCTACTAATTATCACGGTTCATGGGATACAGCCTGGTGATAGGATTTGGTGAAAATATTGATAAAACGCCTAGGTCCTTTTTCTTTTTTTTTAACGAGGAGGAAATCTTCAAAAGATGCTCTAGCTCTGAGGGAAAAGTAGAGCATGTGGGATTTCTACCCACTAAAACCTCCTCGGCGGCCAAACTCAAAGCATAATGGCAGGGATCCTGGGATCTTCTATGGAACGCACCAGGATCACCCCTAGGGCCTAGGTGATAAAATGGGGGGATGAGAGTTTGGACCATGAAAATTTAGCGTCCACGCAGCTGCTGTAAACAGCTTGTCTTCTATAAGCTGATTTTTTAATAATTACTCGTTAACATGAAGTTCTTACACAAAGATACGTAACAATGTTTGACTATGATCTCATGCAGCACAATTACAAATCAGCCACCCGTGGCATCGGTTATTAAACATTACATTCTAAGCGCGAGTTTTACAGATAATTTACTCGAACAAATTATTCCGGGTGTTGCGAGGTGCGAGCTGACAGCGGTTTGTTCATGCTCCAAATATCATTTAATATCTTTATCAAATTGCAATTTTGTTGAAATTGAAGTAAATATCGGTTGTTACGGATATGACAGTAAGTCCGTGAAGTGTAAGAAAGAACTCATCGATTGACTAAGAATTGTTTAAATTGTTTTTGTTAGGATTTAAAACGCAATAAAGTACTGACTATAAAGGATTACAGAAACAAAAAATAACTATGCTGTTCTCTTTATAATTGTATAAATATACTAAATGATGCATTCAATATATATTCGTTATAAATAAATAACATTAAATTGGTTTGATGTAGAGAGGAAAGAGGAGATTAAAGGCATATTTTTTTTCAACTATGTAACACTAGCTGCGCCCCGCAGTTTCACCCGCGTAAGTCTGTATCCCGTAGAAATATCGGGATAACAAGTTGCCTATGTGTTATTTTAATTGTCCAGCTATCTGCGTACCAAATTTCATTGCAATCGGTTCAGTAGTTTTTGCGTGAAAGAGTAGCAAACATACATCCATCCATCCTCACAAAATTTTTCGCATTTATAATATTAGTAGGATCTATCACTAATTAATCAATTTGACATCATCGGTTTATTAGATACCAAGTTATAACCAAAAATACTTAAATATTTTCACTAAAAAAACGCTATAAACATCACAAGAAAACAGAGCAAACGCTTGTAACTTACGCCGTCATATAGACAAGGATGCGCAGGCGCAGCGCAGCGGGAAACGATCTCTGACAGTAACAGACACACGGTTAACCTTTAGATTGAGATGTGAACTCACTATAATAGCTTTGAGTGTGCATACTAATAACATTGTGTATACTTATATGTAACTTAGTTGTTGGATCTGGTGAATTATACGTACCACATTAGGCAAATAAATAAATACCATATAATATTTTTATAGGACGCCATTAATGCGTAGTTTTAATACAAAAGCTAAGAAAGAGTATAAAATGGTACATTTTAAGTACCATAAATTTTTATTATAGATCCTTAATAACAAATGCGTGTGAGTGAGTGTGTGTGAAATGATAAACTGATTATTTGCTGTTTAATTCTTGTTCATACAAATTTGTTTATGAAACTGTTATAACAATTCGAAAACTTAATGAGATAAGGGAAATTATCATTTTTCAAGAAATATGTGGAATGAGGATGACTTATTTTCAGTATCCTATCCTACTTCCTGCTGTCCTACTAATATTATAAATGCGAAAGTTTGTGAAGATGTGTGTGTGTATTTTGCTCTTTCAAACAAAAACTACTAAACCGATTGCAATAAAATTTGGTACGTATATAGCTGGACAACTGGAATAACATACAGGCAACTTTTTATCCCGATATTCTTACGGGATTCGGACTTACGCGGGTGAAACCGCGGGGCGCAGCTAGTTATTCATAAATTGTTTACAGCATATTTTTCAGTATGATAAAAGTCACCTCAAATTGGTCAATTACCATGGAGTAAATACAAATACCATAGTAGAGAATGTATTATTAGACTGTGATACACACAAATACAACATAATTTAAACAGGACTATCTATACTCGTATAATTTCAACGAGTTTGTAACTTAAGTATTTGAGCTCTTATACGCTTCATGTATAAAATATACCATCCGTTGACCCATCTTTAATATGACCTCACGTTAGATTACCTCACCCGAAGATCGCAAAACGCCATCAATTAATCCAGACCGCCTCACTGATGAAACTGTCAGGTCAATCATAATCGCGGTAATAAAAACACACAATAACCTCAATAAATCTCTCATATTATAATTTACATCGCGTAACGCATAACCGTCGGATAAATTTAAATCAAAAATAAAGCGATTGTTACGGAACAAACCTGTATTGGCCGAGAAAAAATCAGATATTAAAGGCTGACCCAAATAATTAGACCAGTCCGACTTATAAATCATCTTTCGAAAAATATTTATGAAACGCAAACGAGTGGTCAGGTGGCGGCTACGACCAGAACATGCGAGGCTTTAGCTTTATCTTATGTGTGTTATCTTAGCTTATTTAATCCGGGAATAAAGCTTGGTCAAGTGGGAGTTGGAATTTTTTTTTTTTTTTATGTCATAGCGGGCAACTGAGCTGGTGGTTCGAGCTCTACGAATGTGCTGCCCGCTTGGATAGATCTAACAAATTCTGTGAGTCACATGACATTTTAATTTCATTTTAATATATTATCCATAATAATATATACTTAACTCACCGCATTGCCTGATTTAATTTGCACATCTGTGCCATATTTAGAAATATTACCACCAAAAATGTTACTTTTCCATAGATAAAAGAGAGCCTGGTAGAGATCGCTACCTAGCGATAAGGCCGCCTTTTTTTTCTAATGTACTGTTTTATTTTCACGTTCGTAATAGCAATAAAGAATTCATTTCATATAATAATTATTTTTTTTGATCTGTTTAAGTATTATCTAACTAGTATCTGAAATGAAGTTAAAAAAGGTACACAACAATTCTAATAGCTTCAGCGAAGATATATCTTCGCTCCGATACGTGGACTCGAGCCTAACCATACAGGTGGTGTTAATTTTGATCCCACAATGAGTATGTATAAATAATCACTTCATAACTCGCTCGAATATTTTATGGCAATACTTTTAACGGTAGATGGTAAATTATTTGCATGATTCATGGCAACACTGGTCGGAAAATGCTCTAGGCTTCTATTTTAAATGGCGATTAAGCAATTATTATGTCCGTTTTCTAGGACAGTTTGGTAGCGGGTAATTGATAGGGTTTATTTATGATTAAAATTTATTGATTATGTTTGTGGAAGTTAATTGGATTACCTTATCTGTGCTTGCGTTAAAGGGTTGCCATAAATCTGCGTTCCCTATATGGAATTTATTTGTTCATTTCAATTTGAGAATTTATAGAAAATCATCTGGTTAGATGCTTTTTGATTGATTAATGAAAATGTTAATTTATTTGTTGCGGTTGTTCGGAAAAATTAATTATAATATAAAGAAGCTATTTTGCGTGCTTTCAGATTTTTTATGTATGAATATGCCGCATCTATATAACATAACTCTGTGTTACAACCATAAAATACTACCAAATAAATAATATTCAAAACAAACGAAGTGACGATACGTTACTGAACAAACAGACGGACTGATTTGTGATGCGATGCCCCAGTCGTTATTCTTTAAAGGTTTTTGCATACAACGACCAGAGAGCTGTGAATGATATAGATAGCTCATTTAAATAAAAAAAAAGTTAATATCATCATATATATGGCATAAGGCCTTACAGGGGATGTATTGTACAGGGAATAGAAAAGACTGGATGTTTCTAGTATTGTCTTAATGATTATAACAGCTAAAAGTTACAGGTATTTGATTATTCAAGCATTCTTATCAGAAACAAGGCACGATATTAATAGTACGGTATGGTCATGACTAATATATCGAGATTTAAACTGGTATTTAAAAAAATAATAATAATTTATTAGTGTTGTGACATTCCGACCCTGGTGGTTCAGTTTATTATTTTTGCACTCTATATTATAATTTTATAGGGTGCATAAATATATAGATCACTTTAGACTAATTTTAATTTATTTAATCAAGTGGAATTGGAGATTTGCTTGGGTTTTCACATATTATTGTACAAATATTTGAATATTATATTTTTAATTATAATAAGAAGTGATATGTTTTAATCGATAGAATTAAAATAATAAACGTATATAAAATCTAAAAAAATACATAATTATTGCTTACGTTTCATACAGATACATAGTTTTATGTATATCTGATTGTTTGAAGCTTCCATGATAAAATACAATACACTTTTTAAGTAGTAAGTAAGTAAATAGTAATAATTCAGCTGCATGTCTAAATATTATTAAACCTTTAACATTGATTGGGCGTGTGTGCTGACAACATCGTAATTCTCACTTGTTATCGATATTGTTTATATATATAGTTACTAGCTGCGCCCCGCGGTTTCACTCGCGTAAGTCCGTATCCCGTAGGAATATCGGGATAAAAAATAGATGTTGGCCGATTCTCAGACCTACCCAATATGCTTACCAAATTTCATAAGAATCGGTCCAGCCGTTTCGGAGGAGTTTGGCAACGAAAACTGTGACACGAGAATTTTATATATAAGATATATATTTAACAAAATTTGCATTTTTGTAGTTAAATGAGTCTTTATTTTACATCAAGATATAATTAACAAAATGGCGATTCAAGATAAAATTATAATTGTTTGAATTATTTTTATTTATTTATTTGTTATTATAATTAAAACGGTTTTACACCAATAGCATTAACTATTGACTATCAATTTTTCCATTATATAATATCTCATTTCAATTTATAAATAATATATATGACACAATTATAATGAAATACATTACATAATTACATTTAATGGCATTCAGATACAAGTAACAATCCTACTAATATTATAAATGCGAAAGTTTTTTAGGATGTGTGTGTGTTTGTTACTCTTTCACGCAAAAACTACTGAACCGATTGCAATTAAATTTGGTACGTAGACAGCTGGACAACGGGAATAACATTTAGGCAACTTTTTATCCCGATATTCCTACGGGATACGGACTGACGCAGGTGAAACCGCAGGGGCGCATCTAGTATGAAATAAAGACATTCGATTCGATGTAGCTTTCACAGAAGCTCAGACACAATTTTGTATAATGTATATGGATTTGATTGTAAAAAATATTATGCGTGTGTATTGTTATTGTGAATTCCTTTTTCCTACACAGTTTCGACGCTTGATTCTTTTTAAATTAGTAATTTTTTAATGAACACTATATGTTAATCATTTTTTATTTATTTATTTTTATTTATTCTTTATAGTACATATCACCGAAAGAAAAACTAAATCATTTGTTGTATTACTTAAAGAAAATGCTATTAATTTATAGACTGTTACGTATTTTTGCAATTATAATATGTATATCTGCCCATTTTTCACTATTGACGCGATATATAAATCGTGACTACTAAATCGTTCTGCGATCTACGTATTAATTCATTGTGAGATTAAGTTTGTTATTTATGAATTTTTGCTACTGCCCTTCACACTGATTATTGTAACTTATTATATGCAGATTTGACCCCGAGATGAGCTGAGCTGAGTCAGCAGCAAACGCTGTTCTGTCGTTCTCTTATCATTTAGGGATTTGAAAAATATGAGTAGACTAGCTGCGCCCCGCGGTTTCACCCGCGTATGGCCGTATCCCGTAGGAATATTGGGACAAAAAGTTGCCTATATGTTATTCCAGTTGTCTACGTACCAAATTTCTTTGCAATCGGTTCAGTAGTCTTTGCGTGAAAGAGCAAAAAACACACACACATCCTTACAAACTTTCGCATTTATGATATTAGTAGGATTTTGCCGGATTCACAGACCTATTCGATGTGTACACAAAATTTCGTGAGAATCGATCCAGCCGTTTCGGAGGTATGTTACTAGCATTGTGACACGAGAATTTGACATATATGGAACAAGTAAAATGAAATTGCAGTTAAAACGTTTTTCCCTGGTGGGACTTAGTTGTAACTAAATGCGTTTGATATAGTTATAACCGTGGTACATATATAGCCTTCCTCAATAAATGGGCTATCTAACACTGAAATAATTTTTCAAATCGAACTACTAGTAGTTCCTGAGATTAGTGTGTTCTAACAAACAAACAAACTCTTCAGCTTTATAATATAAGTATAGATTTTATGTTTTTTAAATGAGAAAAGCTAGTCAAAATCTAGAATTAACTAACTGGGGTTTATTCTGGTCTTTATTAGTTACTGCTGAGTGTGGAACGACCTAAAGTCGGAAGAATACGGATTTTAATCTACCTAATATGACAATTAAATAACTGTTATAACTATTCAATAAATATTATATTATTATTCTCTCTCTTTCACGCTTCAGTAATTTTGTATAAGGAAGAAAGTAATGGATGATTATAATATAACTGATTCATTTTTTAACGTTTTCTCTAAAAGGTCAGTTCGTAAAAGTACTTTTTTTAAATTCAGTATCACGTTTTATGAAATCACGTTTACGTCGGTCGAAATTATTTCATATTCTGCAATCGATGTTTAATTATACGTGAAGCTAACAAGACAAGTTGAGTTTCAATTTAATAATTGGGATTTTGTTGAACACGGCTACGTTTGGTTTGTGGCTAATTAATAAAAAATTAAATGAAATTATCAATCAAGCGAAGTGACCTAACCTGTCCATAAATTCAGGGTGTTTTATATCAAACTAGCTGCGCCCCGCGGTTCCACCCGCGGAAATCCGTATCCCGTAGGAATATCGGGATAAAAAGTTACGTACATGTTATTCCAGTTGTTCAGCTATCTACGTACCAAATTTCATTGGAATCGGTTCAGTAGTTTTTGCGTGATAGAGCAACAAACACACACACATCCTTACAAACTTTCGCATTTATAATATTAGTAGGAAAAGTAGAATAGAACTCAGGGAGCACGTACATCCATCAGGCGAACCACCAGATCAGTAGCCACAAAACGACGTTGAAAGAAGTTTTGAAATCAGTCAGATATAGTTACTAATAACGCGTCTAACAAACAAGTTCTTGAGCTATGCAATCTATATATATACAATCCTCGTGTCACAATGATAGTACTTACTCCTCCGAAACGGCTGGACCGATTCTCATGAAATTTTGTGTGCATATCGGGTAGGTCTGAGAATCGGCCAACGTCTATTCTACCCCCAAATGATAAGATTAAGGCACAACAGCGTTTGCCGGGTCAACTAGTATTAGTATAATTAAAACAACTGCCCATATTTTTCATATGAAGTCAATTATGTTCAAAATGGCGAACAATTCAATCGATCAGCGAGACAATTTCCACGCAGTTAGTCGGGTTGTAGGAAATGATTTAATCACCAGCTGATTTCCGCGGTGGCTAGGAAATCGTCGTAATTGCTATTCTCCGGCATACAATCGCACCCTCTACGGTGCAGTAATATTGGTTTCTATATAGCTATACGGAGTAAACAGAGGTAATATTTCGATAATGTTTCAGAAGGTATCTTGCATTAGAACTTACTGTTATTATGTTTATTGATTTAAAATCATATAATGAAATCAAATCAAGATCTAAACCTAAATTTCACTTCTTTTATGTTACAGTCGGCAATGGAGCTGGTGGAACGCCTGATGGTAAGCCCTACCACCGCCCATGAACATTTGGAGAGGCATAAGGTCCAATGCAGACCTTACGCCTCAACAAATGGATTGCCGACTTTTTGGGAAGGGATTAAGAAAAGATTGGCGATAGGAATAAAGGAAAGGACTGGGAAGTGTAAGGAAAAGGATATGGGCCTCCGGCTTCCCCCACTCACCGAACGAAACACAGCAGAATGCTATTTCACGCCGGTCTTCTGTGGGGGTGTGGTACTTCACTTCGGTACTAGCCGTCTTTTTATTTCATGATACTAGCTTTCAGCCCGTGACTTCGCATGAGTAGTAAAAAGAAATCTCATATAGTTGCTGTTTCCGTGGGAGACCCAGGACGAAAGCTATCTTGTGTTGTTTCTTAGGTATCTTTGAACCAACTTTCAGACAAAACGGTTCAGTGTGAGGCGTGAAGTAGAAATAGGCAGACCAACAGACAGACAGTTATTTTCGAATTTTGATATGAAGTGGGGATGTTATGGAAAATTATTGATATCTTGAAAGGTTGCAGGTCTACGATACTTCACATTATCTTTATATGACATTCGTATCTTTACGTAATAAAAAAACGCCATTGTTCTGTTCTATATTAAGGTAAAAATTATACATACTGGAAATAAATTAAATTAAATTTTATCGAGTATAATGAATCAACCTCGCTTATATAAAAAAAATATTTATTGACTCGGTGAACTCTTGCCGTATACCATATAATATGCAACTATACTTGATTAATATAACTTACTAGCTGACCCGGCAAACATTTTGAACGACAAATGAAACATAGATATTGACTGATTCTCAGATATACCCGATATGCATACAAAATTGCATTAGAATCGCTCCAGCCGTTTTGGAGAAGCACTGTTATTTATTGTTACTATAGTGACATGAGAATTTCATATATTCAGCGAAATTTCTCAAAAGTTCCTCAAAAAAGACACAACCAGAGCATTTGCCGATATCCAGCCGATACCCATTGCCGATATCCAGCAAGACAGTCGAGTGTTGTAATCGAGCACGCTTCGGCACGAATTTGGCCACCTCGCACCGGGGAAGTACCACAACTCCACTGAGGATCGGCGTGACATAGTAACACGCTAATGTGTTTGGTTCGGTGAGTGGGGGAGCCAGAGGCTCATTTCCTTATCCTCATTCTTTCCAGTCTATTCCTTATACCCCTTAAAAGCAGGAAACTTAGCGGCCCTGCCTCTGCGAATATTCATGGGCGTTCGTGATCACTTACCATCAGGTGAACCACCAGCTCAGTTGCACGATAATCTATACTAGTATTATAAAGCTGAAGAGTTTGTTTGTTTGAACGTATTTCTCTCAGGAACTACTGTTCCGATTTGAAAAATTCTTTCAATGCTAGATAGCTCATTTATTGAGGAAGTCTATAAGCTATATATATACCACGGGCGAAGCCGTGGCGGACCGCTAGCACATAAATACATATCACATTCAACTCGAAAGTAAATCATTTAGCTTCTAGCGGTATTGTATGTGCGGCGCTATCAATATCTCTGAACGTGTGAAAGCCAGTCATTGTGGAACAGGTTAACAATAACAGTTCAAGTAATAACTTTTTGTGGCCTGTCCGGATAAATCAGTTGAGACAACTCGTCGATGAGATAACGGCTAGTGGGGTGCGTTTGAAGTGGCTATTTCACTCGGCTGAAACTAAACCTGTCACTAAACCTATTTATTGAATAGCTTGTGAAATAAGTACGCTAATTTTTAGCTTAAAGTGTTAGACTATTTCGTTATCTTACACTTTAGTTGAAAATGAAAATTTGTGTAAAAAACGAAATAAAAATATCAGCATAGAATAACGCATCGCTTGTTGTTATTTTCATTATTTTTATTTGATTTGTCCGAATTGTCCGTTGATTAAATTATGTTTTAAGTCTTTGTTTTACTAAAATACAAATGTATTTATTATGATATTATTTTACAAGAGATCTTATTAAGGTGTTTGTGGTACGATGGAAAAATTTTACATTAAAAACGAACGGTAAATCATACATTCTTACTTGAACTTACCAGTAATTTACGGGAAGTATGTGTCTGGACTAAAACGACTGCCTTTTCGCGTTCAAACGCAGCACAAGAGCTATTATTAGTATAAGTATCGTAGGTGACTAGATGCTTAGATATATTCTTTAATGTAAACTAGTAAATTGTGAAAATAAAATTCATCCATCAGAAAAGAAAACCTCTAATAAGAAAATATCTAGAATAGCGCCATCTATTTCCAATAGCCTTTACGAAGTAGATTAAGGGTGTAATTAGAGGAAAGATACAAGAAACAGACATTACTTATTCACCATTTTTCTAAGGAAGTCCAATTGTAGCGTAATCAAGAAAACAATTGTAAGAAAAAGCTTACAAAATAAATTTTGGGTTTTTAATATAAACCTTGAATGTACGAATGAGTAGATGTTTCTATTTATAATACGGAATATATCGTTATGTTCTGAGCATATTCTGAAAATACCGAATGAAAAAGCAATGCCGAAATAACAATATGAATTTGAAATAACGGATCTATGAGGTTTCATTGTAACAGAATAAATAATTTTAGCATCATGTAAAAAACATATCAAAAATTAAACGGCTTTATCACATAAAATATGTCATTCCGTTAAAATGAATGTGAAATGGTGACTTAAGTATAAGACGTATGTTAAACATAACAAAGAAAGAAAACGAACAAAGTAAATATATGTTCTTTGAAAAAGAGCCCATACAAAAGTTGTACAGTGACAAGTCGTCGTAATGAAAAGCAAACCCGAGCGCTGAAAGCTAGTCAAATCACACTGATCTCACCTCACATTAATATTATAAATGTGAAAGTTTGTTTGGATGTTTGTCCGTCAATCACTCTAAAACTGCTGAACGGAGTTTGATGAAATTTGGTAGACAGATAGGGTACGAGATGACTTGAGCGATAGGATTTTATTATTAAATGCACCCTTGGGTAAAACAGGAATCTTGAGCGAGCGAAAGGCGAAAATATCCGGGCGGAGCCGGGACGAGGGTCTAGTATAAAATAAAAATTCATGTAATTCCAACACATTTGTTCAGCCAATTGATTTAACATCCGTTGTTAAATTGCCTAAAATGCAAAGGGGAGGAAATTGCCTATATTTGTTTTGCGTACTTTTTGATTGATATAGAAATTGATTGACAGGATTGTCGCGGGATTTGCGGGGGACATTCTGCCTTTAGTCGTTTAGTTTTAAAATGTTTCTAGACTGTTCTTAACTGAAACTAGAATAAAATGAAATTTCTGTGGCGAATTTGTGTGACGCGATGTGTTATTGATATTCGCTGTGTTGCTTTATATGGGAATAAATAATTCTTTAAGTTTAATAATGTATTTCAAAGCTAATTTGATATTTTGTGGATGTGCTATCATTGAATTTCTTATAGATATAGAAGTCGGTGTAAAAAATGTCTCGGTTATTTAAATCTAAGAGCTCATTTTAGAAGTGAACTCTTATTTTGTTTAACTCGCTTAAACATACACAACACAGTCAGCGTAAATCTTACTATCCTACTAATATTATAAACGCGAAAATTTGTAAGGATGTGTGTGTGTTTGTTGCTCTTTCACGCAAAAACTGCTAAACCAATCGCAATGAAATTTGGTACGTAGACAACTGGATAACTGGAATAATATATAGGCAACTTTTTATCTCGATATTCCTACGGGATATGTACTTACGCGGGTGAAACCGCGGGGCGCAGCTAGCATAAGATAAAATTTTTACAATTTGTGACTTTACCAATAGGTGTCAAGGTTGTAATTAGTTTGAACTTAAATTATAAGTCATTTTCATTCCGTTTACTAGGAAACGAATGCATCTGCAGGTACATGTATTTATAATAACGAGGTCAGAATTTTTGCTTGATTCTGAACGTGAGTTATCTAGTTGATATAGTTGGTCGAAGGCTAAATAGCCTATTTTGATTCACTTATTATGTTTCTTGCCACTTCTTCACATTTGAAGTAAATAATTATCCACGAATCCATATAACGAGCAATAAATCATAATGAATCGCCAAATGTGTTGTTACGCGAAAAGCTAGAAAACGCTCGACCTATTTTATAAATTGGTTCATTCAAAATTTTATTTTTTTAACGTTTTTGTAAGGGTTTTTTAAGATTTTTATGCAGAGTAAGAACGTATCACGAGTGAAGCCAGTGTGGGCCGCTGGTGAACAATAATTATCATTTACAAAGCAAATGTTTTGCAATTTAAGATATAAGCATCAGGAGTAATTAGGGAGGCATCGCATAAAAATTGATTACGAAAGCATGTAAACTATTATTATTTAATTCCTGTTCATAAAATTACACCGACATTACGGATGCATGAAGCATGCTTCGCTAGGAAGACCTGAATTAATATTCTCAGCGTGGTTTATTAACCGCCATCTATCGGCAATTAAAATGAATTTAAAATCTCGTTTTCAAGATGAATTGCAATAAATAATATTTAACGTCAGTTTAACATACATCTGCAACGACTCACAAGACTAGTTCTATTAATAACGAAATATTCTAATATTTATATGTAAATTTTAAATACAAATGTAACATATTTTTTTCGCGATGTTTACATTTTTTATTTTTACGTTATTTTATCTCATAAATCATTGATATTAAAAATGTGAACGTTCTCGTTTGTTTGTCTGTTACCCAATCAGGCAAAAAAATTGCGATGTTTCCTAATAGTTTATCATACATAAAGGATACTTTAACCACAGATAACACAAAACTCTATAAAATTATAGCATAATGCAATTTATTGCTTGTGTAATATGTTGGTATATATACATTTTTAAACTACTTATTACGAACGATTGTTTTAATAAGAAGAAGCGTCTATTACTATTATATAATATATTATATAATACGGTAGAACTCAAATAATTTCCATGCTTTTGTGACCAATGTATCGATGTATTGATTACAAAAGCTCCTTAAAAGATGCAAAACGCATGTTTATCCATTAATTTATTTATTTAATCTTCAGACACTTCCCCAAACTGTTTGATACAGCATATTTTATATTAATAAGAAAATAATGGGCTATTATTAGCTTTAAGTTGCCAACGCTGTAAGGACCCGTGCTAAAATTACACTTTTTATTGTCCAGCAATTGGGAACTGTATCAAAATATGTATAAATCAAATTGACCTCAAATACATTTTGCTCTCGGCAAATTTCGTCCATTATCAGCCTCACGCGGTAAAAAGCAATTCAGGCCAGTTTTCTTTCGTTCAAGTCCCGTAAGTAGGGTTGTCACGCAAATTAAATTATATTTAAAATATATATGCCAAGTGTAATCGTAATAACGCCAGGCATTTACTTCATTTTTGTTTATGGTTAAGAAAAATTATTATTTTTTTTTTTAACATTTACACGTTATCTTGCTTTCAATTCATATGACAAGCTGGAGTCAACGACATCTAAGACTTTAACGTGTGGTGATTAAAATCACAAGCATAAATATAATTTTCACTCTTACCTACTCTTATTTCTACTGATTTCCTCCCGAAATAAAAACAGTTTTTCTATATTTTGTCATCCGTGTAGTTTTTATTAATTCCTTTAAATTGTTACAAATGCGTACCAATCCACAAACAAATCACCAATATTTCAAGTCGGTTAACACGTGACAGCCCTACGTGAGACACGCATGCGTATTGTAATTGTTGGATACATTGTTCTTCGGCAGATAAAAGCGAGCAGGTCTCAGCTTTAATTAAACTTTTGTTCTGAGAATGCGAAATTTGGTGCAATTTTTTGTAGCGTACTCACAATTTTCGAGACCACTGCAAAATTATATGAATGCGCTACGTACAGTTGGTTTGAATACTTCACAGGTTTGAATTACTGGTGTTTAATTCAGCTCTAATAAGTGCAAAAGCAAATACATTCATTCCTTTCTAGTTTTTGTGTAAAGTGCCAATTGATATGATAAGTTTAGCTGTGTAGCGCAATTCGCAAACATTACGTGTAAAAATGTTAATCGTTTAAAGACGTGTCTACGCTGTTTTGTTTTATACAGGTCTTCTAACATTACATGCAATATTTAGTAACGGAAAACTGTATTAACATTGATTGATTTTGAATTAAAATTTTACATATCTAAACTTTTCATTTGTTTTAAATCTAGTTAGAAACATTATGAACGCTCGTAATTATATTATATTGTTGTAAAGAATAATGTTTTTTTTTTTTATTAACAGGTTTGCGGATCGTAAAAGTTTGTCAAAATAAACATTAATTTAATAACCATTTTAACCTGCAACATATAGGGTTGTCACCTTTTTTGTGAAGATTAACACTGGTCATCAAGTGGGTAATCTAATTCTACATTCAAAATACAATTATTCGATTACAATAAAATTACATTCATTAACAGAAAACATTAATAAAAAGTCCGTAATTTTGAACTCATTGGTAACTAATCCAAATAAAAGCGTTTAATACCAGGAAGTAATGAAATTTCACAGCGTTGTTTATGAAATAGGTTCTATAATGGAGCAGTGGTACTTGCGCATACAGGATGTTACACAAGAAACGAGTTTAACAAAGCCCTATTTAAAATTCCCAGCAAATTATAAGACTGGATGCTCTGACGTAATTGAACTATCGCCGGCGGCCATGCGACATCGTTGCCGTTACGTATGTAGAAATTCTATGAATAAATTATTATATTTATAGATTGTTTCATTTAGCTTTATTATGTGGTAATGTCATTTTTTATGGATGAAAAATTTGCAATGTTTAATTGGTTGTCGGTTGCTAATTGCTAGGGTTTTGGCGGCGTTCGAATAAATGTACAAATACAATTATATGTTGCGCCTTCTACTATTGATAAATACTATAGTATTTCATTTTTTAACACATATCTCTTGAATTCAATAAATAAAAAGGTGATTAAATGATCAAAAATACAATAATATATAGTTTTTATAATTGAAAATGCAACGAGAAGCTTATGCATTTTTGTGTTTTGCTTTAATTAAACAAATCATCTTACATCTAATAAAAATATTCACTATCTTTACTGAGCATAATTTAAACGTTCGATCCCATCACTTAGTCCAAACTAACAATGGCTTAAAAAGTATCATCTATCAAATAATCAATCAGATCTGTCAAGTGACAGTCAAAGTATTATTAAATTAATACCACTATAAGTCGTATAACACAATTATATGCAATTATTTCTTGAGAACAATTAGCGTCGATCAAGCGATCGCCTCGGGGTTGCGTTACTAGTATGAACCGCTGCCGGCGACCGCTACTGTTTGAGTGAATGTTATATAGGAGGAAATATTATATCCTGGTGCACTGTTTGTATAAGACACACCTTTTCTTGTAATAATATGACGATATTTGAAACACCGTTTGTCACAAATTACTAAAATGGACAATACAATACGAGGAAAGAATGCGTTCTTAATGTGAACTGAGGTATAAAATTTAATTTCTTTATTACCACTTATATTTTAAAATCTGTGAAATTACTTATAGAAACACTTTTTTTGCAATGATGTCTGTTACCACTTAACCTTATTTAGTGTTGCTAACCAAAATATTAAGAAGTTACACCATAAAGCCCAAAGAGCAAAAACATAAAAGAACTAATAGCGTTTAGAAGTAAGTTCAAAAGCAATGAATAATAATTAATAATACGTAATTGAGTATACTATACCTAACTACACAATTAACCTTCCTTATCCCCATCCGTCCAACCTCAATTAAATAAAAATCGTCTCCATCCAGCAGCCTAATACACAAATATGGTAGAACAGTAAATCTCAATAATTTACCAAGGAGCCGGCTCATCTAGGCATTCGCAAAAAGCATACATAATTACGTATCGTGGACGAGTACGTCCAGATAAATCGTCAACTCAATGGGGCCGAGATTAAATAAACGTGGAGGCAATAAAACCGGGACTACAATAGACGGCCGTCAAGCACTTGTCCTCTAGATTTATAGCTCGTCACTTAAACAATAAATAGTGATTTTCGCGTTTCTCCGAGACACGCACGCGGGTGTTGCCAACATTTGGCTGTGTATTTAGTGAATTTTTTATGTTATAGCGGGCAAGGCGAGTTAGAGGTTCCTGATAGTAAGCGGAACATACAGACAGAGCTTCTGGGTATGTGTTGGCGGTCTGGCTAATTGATAAGGGATAAAGAGAGGATTCATGATATGAATCAAGGAATAGACCGGGGAGGGTGAGGATAAGAAAACGTGCCCCAGGCTCCCCAAAATAGTGTTATCAAAAATAGCATTCAACACTAGTTTAGAATAATTTTATGTTTAAACTAGTTTAACAAGTTCTGAAATATATGTTTTGATTTCATTTATAAATCTTATGCATAGTTTCAAGGAAAACCATTTGTAAAGTCATTGTAATACTATTAGCTACAACTAGATGTTAGACATCAACTACTTGTGTTATATTGTTACATTGCTACCTCGCATACGGTTAAACAAATATTAGCATTATTACATAGTAACCAGATACAAATCTGTGACAATTGCTACAAAAATGTAACAAGAAAATAATTATATAATAGAAAGAAAAACTTACGTTGTGTATGCATATATAGCTATATGTTACCAAGCGAGATAAATGCAGTTGGTTGACGACACCTGTCCAAGATCCCGCAAGGCACGTCCACCATTGTGCCGCATATAAGGCAGGGTCTTGATATTTTTATACGATACTAGTCATTGTACGCGGCCGGGTCCGCTAACTGTCCTCGATGGTTTGAGACGGAGATTAGCCGTCTGTGTACTTAGCTATGCTTATATGCATATATTTTGACAATATCTCGATAAACCGACGGCTTTCTAATGGGACGGGAATTTAGTTTTGATGTTGTTGACTAAACGATGTAACTGTTTAGAATTTTTTTTTAAGTTGTGGATCTAAAGTTAAATATCTTCTAAAAAGTACTTCTAAAGTAATAGTTACAAGAAATATACTATCTCAATATAGGGATTAATAGACAACCTCTAGCGTTAGGGTATAGAATAAATAGTTCAGTGTAAAAATAATGTAATTATCACACTGATAAGCATTCCAATCTTATGTATTTTTAAATATAACTACGCGTTCTGGAAACTACTGGAAAGATTTAATATGCAGATTTATTTTTCTCTTTTTTTAATGTGTACCTTTAGTTTATGGCTTATACATCCCTATGTTCACAACCCTGATAAATTCCTCATATGAATGAAGATTAAACAAAGCAAAAAATCGTCTTGTTGCTCAGTTTAACATAGTTCACAATAAAGTCAAGCTCAGCCAGCTGTAACAATTAGTCAATAAGCATCTAGTCCTAAATTTCACATTATTTCATACGCCCATTTGAACCTAGGTTTCACAAAGGCTGCCCTGTCTCGCCGAGACGATTGTCTCGTGATTTATTTCTGTAAGCAGACTACAAAATAAGGAAATAGCAGTTTAATTGACTAATTAATTACGCCGCTGATTGATTCTAATGAGACGTTTATTGTATTTATAAATGACGGCAACGTTGAGTGCTATTGTGTGTTTTTGGATTATAATAAATCATCAAATCAATTAGAATTAAATGGTTTTATTGTTTAATTATATTCGGTTGTTATATCTGTATTTGTAGCAGGAATATGAAATTGTTAACGGGAAATATACCTTGGTGGTGTAATTATGTTTATTATTTTTGCAGGCATGAGGTCATTAATTATTGTTTTCTTCTTCTTGCGTGCGCTTGGGTGATAAATACGTTCATGTTTTATACTAGCTTCATTCCATGTTTTTGTCCTCTGGAATTACGATAAAGCGGACAATCAATCAATCAATCAATCCACGTAACCGCAAATTAATTTTTTGACACGCGTTTGTGAGTTGTTGCGTTAAGAAAAATGTGAATGATTAAATAGAAAAACAAAGAACCATAATATTATTAAGGACAGGTATTGTAGTTAACGTGTATCATCTGTTTATTATTACTATTTTTAATTATTTTTAATTTTCAATTTTTAGTTTCATCATATTTCCTAGCTCCATTTGTATATTTCTACTAGCTGCGCCCCGCGGTTTCACCCGCGTAAGTTTGTATCCCGTAGACTGGATAAAAAGTTATATATGTTATTCCAGTTGTCCAGCTGTCCAAATTTCATTTCAATCGGTTCAGTAGTTGTTGCGTGAAAGACTAACAAACACACACATCCTTACAAACTTTCGCATTTATAATACTAGTAGGACTAGTAGGATTATAAATTATTGGTATAATTAATCGAAATAAACCAAATTTCATCAAAATCGGTTGAGTTGGTGAAGAGTTCATTGGGAACATAGATCATGGCACTGGATTTTTATATAATAAAATTTAACCGGATCCATTTTTTAATCGATTTTGTACCACTTTAAACATACATATTTCATTCAAATTTTATATACTTATCTAAGGTCGGTGACCATACAATAATTTCATGAGTTAATCTTATTATCCTAATTAGTATTGACAATATTAAACAATCTTCTTACATATACAAACGGATAGTTTCTGTGAGTACATTTAGTATTGATTAGATATTATTTCTCGAAATGGCTTGGCATTTAATGCAGTAAATTGCACTTTCATCCATAACAATTTCGCGGGTATCTGAGTTTCTTGCTACCCTTTCCTTAAAGCCCGCCAATGCCTGTTGATTTCGCTTGCAAAAAACGAAATGCAACAAAGAATCTCACGTTCGCACTAGCGCTACGTGCGTTAATGTTATAACTGTGAAGGCGGCACTCAAAGGGATGTGTATACAACTTCACGCCAGAGTTAGTTCGCCTAGACCCAGAACTATGACAGCCCACTGGATACGAGACAACAGATACGCTATGATATGTTTGTGTGGACGATCGACTATGTGGAAATAAAATTTGTTTATTCACCTTATTATTTAATTTTTAGCTAACAATGCATTGTGGTAAAGGCAGAATTGGTTAACATGTGTTACTATTATGTAATGTTTGTACATAAAGCAAAATGTATTTAAGGAAACGGGCCTCCGGCTCCCCCACTCACCGTACCGGATCGTCTGTGGGGGTGTTAAAAATTACAATACATACGTACAGATAGAAATCCTCTAAGCATAATGTACTAAAAATAATAGGATACATGGTCAAGTATGAAAATAAATACTATTCATACAACATTTGAACAATAAAAACAACAAAATTTCGCATTATTCTTGAACCTGTGTTTCACAGGCTGTCCTCGTGATTTATTTCTGTGGCATTCAAGACTAATAACTAAAACCTATCATATCTCCACAAATCCAACAATTGATAGACGCGCGTACGTCGGACTATAACAGTCTTGATACTTTCTTTATCTTAGTTCAGAATTACCAGTTCGAGGATTAGCTGTGGCGATGCACAGTATTGTGGGTTACAAACATTATAAATGTATGCTTTCTGTTTTCTTGTGTTTAATTTTACGCGAGTATTATACATTATTTACGACCGTCTCTTTGGTACAGTGGTTAACGCGTGAGCGTAGAACCGAGGGGTCCTGCTGGGTTCAATTCCCGGTGGGGACGCACAAAAAAAAATATCTCGGTCTGGCAGGACACAGAAGGCTGATCACCTACTTGTCCGTAAAGAAAATCGATCAGTGAAACAGATGTTCCTCATCTGCCTCATACCCCACTAGGGGACACGGGACTTCACTTTTTATTATATATATAGAAATTGAAGACTTTTTAACGGATATTAAAGGATAGACCTCTCCTTCCTCCTTCTCTCCGTGACCACACTCGCTATAAAGTGTTTGAAACGTTGGGTTAAATAATGTAATGTATAAATCGCGTTTAAAATCCGTTAAAACGTCTCCAATTTGTAAATGTAAGCTTTTATTTATAAATTTGAATGGATTGCTGGACTCGAATTAAGGTATTTATATAATTAAAAAACTATGTTGTCGTAATTTTTAATATTAACACGCTTTTTTTACCTTCTCCTGTATATGTATGATATAATCGACCCTTATTCCTATTGTAAATAGACTTAACTTTTGAAATAACTTTGTACACTTATCACGGATTGGTGACAATACAATAATTTCATATCTCCTTTTTATTATCCTGAATATTATATCCGGGCTCAGATAATTTTTTACCTATAGTCTGTACATGAACAATTGAGATGATTTAGTTGACTTTATCATTAATTAACTAATTTATTTATTTATTAAAACTTATACATACGAGTACCAATTTTGTAATACATCATAGATTGAAGAATATTTAGAACCTTCTAGAAACCGTTTCGCATATTTTGTTGTAGTTAGTATATATACCTCGGGTGTGTTAATAAAATTATTGAGACTAAAGATATTTTCTTGAAATTAATAAAAATGATGAAGCTATTAATGGCAGCATTCATAAATACATACTCATTAATTATATTGTTAATTTTAAAACTTCTTACAATTTTAATATCCCCTTTGGTTAGGTTTATAAGGAACATTACAAAGAATCTTTTAAATTTGAATTAAGAATTTGCAAAATTCGAAAATTTTTACGACAGGACTGTTGGTGTATTAATTTTAACAGCTTTGCCAAGGTCAATATTAATAAAGTAAATTTTTATAGCTTCACAAACAATAAGTTATTAACGCCGCAACGTAAAATTTTCAATTACAATTAAATTAAAATATGTGAGTATTAATAAAGCCCAAAAATACTATATAAGAATTGTTATCGGTGACTCATTTGAATAAGATATTATTTAAAAACTTTGAATTGTAATATGTACCTATAAAAATTACAAGAGAATATTATTTATTTTTTGTTAAGTGTTTGTGTAAAACCCAGTTAAATACATGTTTAAAAACAAAGGTAACAGAATTCAGGGCAATTATATAAAATAATAATTATATCTTATTCCTAACATTTTCATTTGTAGCAATCACCAGCAATAATGTTAATTAAAGAATAGTACTGAACAGTAGCTGCGTCCCGCGGTTTCACCCGCGTAAGTCCGTATCCCGTAGGAATATCGGCATAAAAAGCCTATATGTTATTCCAGTTGTCCAGCTATCTACGTACCAAATTTCATTGCAATCGGTTCAGTAGTTTTTGCGTGAAAGAGTAACAAACATCCATACATCCATACAAACTTTCGCATTTATAATATTAATAGGATATTATATACAAAAGGATGTGTTTCAATTGCCCAAAGATTTGAATATTATATGCGCAAGTTGAAAATCTTTAGAATTATGACTTTTGGCTTAGCAGCACTTGACATTTTTGTTTTTCATGTAATGTAATTAACAGACCTTAGTTTCTTTAAATTCTTCAGAAGGATCTTTGCATTTAACAATAATATCATTGAAATACATGCTGGGAGCTTATAAACAATTAATATCTTACATCCAACCATTGTATTGTATGTATTTAACATGTTTTGTATAGCAGGCTTTTAATACACTTTGTCTGCATCAGGTTTATCTAAAAGATAAAGCTGAGTGTTGCATTTTATTTGCAGTTTTTAGGCCGCGGTTATATTGAGAGCTTAATATCTTTATAAACAACTAGCGATTCGCTCCGGTTTTGCCCGTGGTACATATATAGTCTTATTCACTCGGGGACTACGTAGAAATCAAACTTTTGAAATCGGTTCTATATGACGAGAACGAACGAACGAGAGTAAACCCAACATTGTCCTAGACTCGCAAATTCACAAACTTAACCCCATTATGATAAAAGTATGAAATATATTATTATGAAACATTCGGTAACAAAGTGTACTTTAATAAAAATTTTAACTCAGTTATGATAAATCGTTCTAATCGCTAGTGAAATAATAAGTAAAGAAAGAAGAAAAAAAGCTATAAAACATATAATTCCAAATGAAGACCAAAAGTATGTCTCGGTCTTATTAGATGGTGGATTTGGACTGGATATAGGCTAAACTAAATGACGCAAAAGCAGCGAACTAGCAGTCTGCCCAGCTTTACCCGTGATACATATTTTATAGCTACAGCCATTAAGGGATCACGTGCATAACCAACAGTGATATAATTTTTGTAATCAAACTAACTATAGGTATTTATATTATAAGTTTTATTTATAGGTGGATAGCTTACCAATCTGACTGCACCCTTATTCGCAAATGGATATCCATATGAAACCTAAAATATTGACTATAAACACAATATCTACTTAAATCCTGTTATTTGCTATTGTATGTAATGGAGGTAGTTTTGTTTCATTTTAAAACTTTTATTTAACTTGTTATTTTTATATTACCTTAATGGATTATAAACATTCCGATATGAAAGACTTCATATGGCATTTGTATTTTGAAATATTTTGTGAACTATCTATGTACATAAATATCAATTGTTATTCATAAATCTCGAGAAAGGCGGAACTGATTTTGTTAATTTTAGATTTGATGCATTCATAATAGTTCAGGTAAGGTGTAAAAATATCAAATCGCGACGTTCCCCGGAGCAGTTGGGAGTTGAAGACATTTTTATTTTATTAATAAGTAATTACAACAAACTGAGTACTTAATATTATAAATGCTAAGGTAACTCTGTCTGTCTGTATCTTGTTCTCGCCTATACCACTGAACTACGAAAGTCAATCATTTAAATCTTATTGTTTACATATGTTATTAAATACATTTCAATTAGAACATAATCAGATATAACAAAACAAATCTTCAAGCCTATGCCATGCATATAAAATACTCCTCAAACCTGTGTGAACCATAACCATTGAATTTATAACCAGATAAACAAAGTATTAATAACACCCATTACACCGTAAATTAAGCAGAACAATACGAAAGAAACAAACAATATTTTTTTCAACTAGTTACCGTGAACTGTTTTTCGATCAAGAACGCAGCATGTTGCCTAATTAAATGTATAATTAACTGAATACCCTTGTATTTTAAATGTACATGTAAAATTGTGTTATACATTATAGGTGGCATGGTTCTTGTTAAAGAAATATATAACAACGTATAAATTATGAAGTTTAAATTATAAGTGTTACACAAAAGAGAATGTTTTACCATAAAACAATCGTGTACTGTAATGTACGTACATGTAAGTAATAGTAAAAAGCAATTGTCATTGTCAAGTGGAATTACTACAGGGATTAAGACTAGGCACTTCTTAACGCAGACTCAGTATGAGGATATGATTTTTCGCTAAAATAGTCACATAATTTTTCACTAAAATATGAAAGGTAACTTTAAATTGTTAATGTGATGTGCTTGCTTGATGATGCTTTTTTACTGTTATTAGTAATTAGGGAATTGGATACTTTTTATAAATATTTTGTAATAACAAAAGTGTCATCATCATCATCATCATCAGCCCATATATTCTCCCACTGCCGGGACAAAGACCTCCTATGAGGTAAACCTTGACAATAATCCACAGATAGAGTTGGCAGATGTCACATGTCGCCGAACTTTTTGATTCTTGGACATGCCGGTTTCCTCAAGATGTTTTCCTTCACCGTTTCAAGCAGTGGTGATGCTATCCACGTGTGCAGATAAATTGAAAAATCTATTTATTTACTGCACGCTCGCCTGGTTTTCGAACCCCGACTTATCGATTGCGAAGTCCGAGGTCCTCACCACTGAGCCACCGCTGCTATGCAATAAAGTGTAGTGTGTCAATGAGGTAGTCTGTCTTTTGGTGTTTAACGAAAATTCAAACTATTTAATAGATAGTATGAGATTTGGAAGAGAGTATGATTGAATTTCAAAGAAGTTTGAATTAAAATTATGATTACTTTTTAAGGTATTAACAATAAATCATGTTGATAATGTTATAAAAACTCCAATACAAGAAGCCTTTAAGTTTTGTAATTATTAAGTGGTTAACCTATTTTACAACTATTCAAAAGTGCTTCTAGAAGAAGTGTAATTCATTAGATAAATGTTTGAAAAAACAGTTAATCCACGCATGGTAATGCAGTTGTGTAATCAAGACACAACCATGATAAAATTGTGCATCGATACATAAAAGAAATTGTAGGAATCACCATATATGCATACATTTGCTATAAGGCACGACATATAACACATACATAAATCACTTTCTAAATAATTATATCGATTAATTATCACGTTTCACTCCATTTAAGAGAAACACTTACTTCTTGACTTAATAGACTTTATTAATATTTATGAGTTAAAGATAATTGTACTTTATCTAACTGAACTTAAGCTTACACGTACGATCAGTAGTTTTATGAAAATTTTATATCCTTAATTATCAAATACATTAATTACAAACGGTAAAGCACTTTATAAATATTCATAAGCCACGTATCGATAACGGCTTAATTAAAAATAAAGCTCGTTTGTCTCAATCAAGTGAGTAGGTATTTTATTATTTGATTTATGACTTTCTTCAGTTGTGGGAAATATAGTATTCGCAGTCACGAAGTTAGGTTTATTAATTGTTATAAAAATAATGGCTAATCCGCTAGTCGTTACGCGAATATTGTTAAATTGTTAATTTATTCATAAGGCATTCCGTTTGGAATTGGCTTTAGTCAAATATTAAATACACGTACATTTATCTTATATTTAATAAATCATGATATATTTATGTCGTTATTCATATAATTTAACGCTAAAACTACTTGTTTATAGCCATTTTACAGAAGATTCTGTAGATTTTCTTAAACAGCTATATACCTATATATCAAGTTTATATCCTTAGTTATCTTACCTACATTTTAATATATTAAATAAGAGTATCTAACTAATATAACGTTTCCTTTAATAAAAATTATTATTACAAATCCACATGTCTGTGCTAAGGCATTACTACACCGGCCGTATTAATTTATTTCGAAGTGACTCAAACCCTGCACCATAACCTTGAGCCAGCTCTGGAGTCTACAATGTACACTTTATCTAATATTTCAGCTTTCCCAGCTACTTATTCAACTATCATGTACACGTACACACGCAATAAAACAATGCAACTAATCACGCACACCAGCAAACCAGATGCATAAATAAATGAAGACGGCCAACGGCAGGTGGAGTCACTGATTCTTCGCTGATAATTTGCCTAACTGGTTTCTCTGACATATCACTTTACCAATGCACTTGGGAATTCGTATACTATCGTTGGGTCTGGCGTCCAATGATGATTATCTTTGGTGTAGCAGTAATGGAGAGTGAGTCGAGCGCGTAATGTATTGCGAAGTGGGAGAAATTGTAGTTGGATTCGATATGATGTGCTCTGGTCAGTAGCCCCTCCGCCTCTGATAAGGCGCTCCTTATTGCGACATTTAATTATTATGATTATGGTACGCTTCGGAGAATATTACGGATGAATCCTTTGTTGCAATGTTAACTGGAAGGACGTCTTATCTTAAGAATGTAAGTGTCAAGGATGTTTTGATTTCAATTGTAAAACTTGATTGTGCTGTTTTGTATGTATGTTTTTGGAATCCCTGTAAGACTTGTTAAATGTTTCGAAGTATAAAATGTTTCTAATTGAGATAAGACCAATCCGTTTATTCGCTTACTCTTTTATTATTTGCGTGTTTATAAAGTTTTTTATCCTTTCCAAATGTAACCATATTGTATTGGATGTAAATATAGCAATGTAAAATTAAATTGTTTCTTTAATACGGGAGTGACTATAGTAATACTAAAATAATTGTTTCAATGACATTATTATTTTGACATTGCGTATGTCAGTTTATTGTTGTTTTATTCCTTCTCAGTGTCATTATGTTTTAATTTAATTATAATATACTATAAATGGTTACAGTTTAAGATAATTTTATATTTAAGTAGACACGCAGTTATTTTTAAGTATTTTAAGAAAACCCGGTTCGCTTTGATATTTCGTTTCCTTGTTTTCATTAAATGGTTTACTAGGTATAGATTTGTATGTGTACAATAACTTTATCTAAGTGTTTTCCCTTTAAATTATATTATAATGGATAATACTAGCCGCTTATCCCGGCTCCGCTCGGGATGATTTGGGATAAAACAAAATAAAATAATGATACTCAGAGATTAAAGGAGGCACTTTATAGGCAATTTTTTGAAATAGGTTCAGGAGTTACAGATATTACCCTCTACAACGCAACAAACTCATAAATACACAAGCTTTCACTCTAATATTTTTACTTCAATGTGTAATTGAGGTCATTGCACTCGTTAAAAAATACTAAATCTAGCTAGTAATAAAGACCAGCCTTGGTCTATTGTTAACAAACAGCACAATTAATTCTACACCCGCCTACCAGTTAATGGGAAGCGATTAATTCTTTAGCAAGTAAATTTTTCAGATTGAATCATTGCCTTCCTCGATAGCAAACAAAAGGGCTTAGTGAGCTATAGGCCAAGGAAGGGCAGACCAATACCGTCGGACAATGGCCAATTAACGCTACCCACAATTAAATCTGCAAACTTACTATTACAATGCCTTTTATATCGTATAGAGCTGTTAATACCACCATCGAGAAAAAAGTTTTTCATCATTTATTCTGTGTGTGAACAGTAACAGTAGTGCTAGTTGGAAATTCGAAGAGTGTTTTTTTTGTAGTGAATTTTTGGTGGTATTAACAGCTCTATATGAATAGTTTTCATCAATAGCGTGATAGGAATCCCCGCCCACACGCCGTTGTATTGTTCTGTTCAATTGAGTCGAGTTATTATTAAAGATAATGCCTTATTTATGAAACACCGCTTCAGACTTGAGACAATGCACGGAATCCTAGTGAAACTCACGCAGCTCTTATATTAAAAAGTCAAAATAGTATTAACTTTTAGTGCATTTTAAATAGATTAATCCTAAAGTATTTTCTTGTGTTTGATTGAGAGTCTCCCCGTGACCACGTTCGCTGTAAAGTGTTCGAAACGTCGGGTTAACAATATAATGTTAAAATCGCGCTTAAAATCCGTTAAAAAGTTTTTAATTTCTAATCCTAAAGTATCTCTATAGATATGTGGTAGTCGAGCACGCTTCGGCACGAATTGGGCCAGCTCGCACCGGGGAAGTACCACACTCCCACAGAAGACCGGCGTGAAATAGCATTCTGCTGTGTTTCGTTCGGTGAGTGGGGGAGCCGGAGGCCCATATCCTTTTCCTTCCCCTTCCCAGTCCTTTCCTTTATTCTTCTCGCAAATCCTTTCTTAATCCCTTCCCAATTTAAAGTCGGAAATCCATTTGTAGAGGCGTAAGGTCTGTAATCGACTTTACGTCTCTACAAATGTTCATGGGCGGTGGTAGCGCTTACCATCAGGCGTCCCACCAGCTCCATAATCCATTGCCGACTGTGACATAAAAAATAAAAAACAAAAAAAAAAATGTAAGAAGACAACATTTTTACTTATTACATGGGTATAGGGTTAGAATATAATCGTGTTTCACTTGTCAATATCCTACAATGAAAGTGACTATCTGCACGCGAAATTTCAGTCCGATCGATGCAGTAGTTTGGGCTGTGCGTTGATAAATTAATTGTTTGTTTGCGTTTTATGTATAGCTTTTGCCCGCGGCTTAGCGCGTGTTAAATTCGGAGTAATTTAATAGATTTAATTTGTAGTTTTATAGCATTGAAATGCTTTATAAATGAGAAATTTTGAAAGGATAGAAAATATTTAGGCTAGGCGTTGCTACGGTTTGGCAAAAAACTCGGGTTCGAATCCCGCCTTGTGATCAAATTTTTTCTGTTCTTTCAAAATTTCTCAGCTTAATAGATGTTATTGTAGATATAATAAATAAACCTTCCTCTTGATTCACTCTATCTTGATGAGATGTTTTATAAAAACACCACCTCCTAAATCCGTTGTGTAGTTTGAAAGATAAAAGCATAGATAGGGACATAGGGACAGTTAAAGCAACATTGTTTTATACTATGTAGGGAAGATTTCTTGAAAAATAACCTCAAAATTCACTTATTAGTACTAAAGAACAGACACAGCTAGTGCGCCTAACTTACACACACGGTTATGTCCTTGAATATCTTTTATCATATTAAATCAAGAATCACTTCCTGCGGAAAAGAGATAACATTTAATTGGCGTGAAAACTCAATAATAATTGTAGATAAAAATCAGCCGCAGAGAGAACCAATTACTGCACTAGTGGTGTGCCACTACGCATCCGACCGCGGCCACCACTCGTACCTGCATGGCTAGTGACGTACCATGCAAATATCGATATATCTTACCTACTAATTATGAAGATAAATGTTTAAACTTATACTGAAAATAGAGTATAATCAGTCTTAGTATTGGAGAAGTGTAAGCAATTGTAAGCCGTTGGAGCATAAAATATAATTGTACGAATTACCTTACTTCATTAGGTATGGAATGTTTTTGAAAGCGCCACAGCTTGGTACAATGGTGAAGAGCAATTGTTGCGTCATATTATCATATTAGTTGCTTTACTCTTTCTTAATTTACACTAAAACGTACATGAAATAATAAAAACATCACACACATCTTATTCAAATATAGAATTTATTTACACCAATAAAAATAAATATGAAAAAAATATTCTTGAAGCTTCTTCATCTTAATGTTACGATTTTTTTTTAATACAAATAAACATCAAGTGTATATATACATAAATAACAAAACGAACAGCATGTTAATACGAAACCACAATATATCGATAGAGTAACAACCCTAGCTCATGTGTTTTCAACCTGCACGACGCTGTAACTCATTAGACTACGGCCAGCACTATTTGTGGCGAGTTGGCAACATTCGACATGAGGTTAATTGTTGAAGCCGACCTCTAAAAATCTATCGACAAATTTTCCCACTATTTTTTATCGATAGATATTAATTGCGTAGCGGCACCGAATCAATTTGTTAAATATAATCCGACTGGGTAATTTATGCGTATGTGCTTATAATAGGTTATTAATATGTTATTAGGTTCTTGGACCGTAAGCTACCAAATGTTCAATATTAATGTTATACTGGAAGTAAGCTTTTGGGTTAAATGTGAGTCATTATTTTTCAATGCGACGCGTTATTTACTTCGGTGACGAATAGCTGGATAAGAAATAGAATCTTATCCTATCCTACTAATATTATATGCGGTTTCACACGCGTAAGTCCGTATTCCGTAGGAATATCGGGATAAAGAGTTGCCCATATGTTATTCCAATTGTCCAGCTATCTACGAACCAAATTTTACTGCAACCGGTTCAGTAGTTTTTGCGTGAAAGAGCAACAAACACACACACATCCTTACAAAGTTTCGCCTGTATCATATTAGTAGGATTAGTAAGAAGTAGGAAGTTAGTACGATTCAAGTGACTACTCAAAAGTGCTTCGTAAATTATCTGTTATATTTTTAACCTGGATCCGTTCAGATGGCTGTTAAATATACATAATATTCGGCGTCGTGTTTTGATACAATCGCGCGAATACTCACTGTATCGCATTTACATCTGTTTACATACTGATGGTCGGTCTCTCGATGCTATCGAGTGAGATTCGAGTTCGATTCGACATCTTGGAGGCGAGTTGGAAGTATGCGCACAGTACAATTTGTATAGTATATCTGTTAAAAATCACAGTATTGTAAATATAATCTGTCTATCCTACTAATATTATAAATGCGAAAGTTTGTAAGGATGTGTGTGTGTTTATTGCTCTTTCACGCAAAAAGTACTTAACCGATTGCAAAAAAATTTGGTACGTAGACAGCTGGACAACTGGAATAACATATAGGCAACTTTTTATCCCGATATTCCTACGGGATACGGACTCACGCGGGTGAAACCGCGGGGCGCAGCTAGTATACAATAATTTGAAATGTCATCTTTGTAAAGGTTTGATTTAATTGTTTAATGGGTAAGTGGTTTATAATGAAGATAGTTTTTCTGATTATTCTAATATAAAACATATCAAAGAATAGCAGAACGTAATACTAGTATGCAATTTTCATATAGTGTTGCATTTAACAATTTGGACCCCGAAGATTGTAATAAACGCAAAACAAATCAACAAAAGAACACAAAAAACAATATCAACAAACATTACGTGGGGAAGATTCGAGAACACACAGTACCAAATATCTAAACCTTCACTAATATCCGAAGCTCGCGTGAAAGATGCGATCGTCCGGCCTCGAATCGTATATATTATCTCAGCGAAGGCATCCTCCGTATAATTTGTACACTTTCAACAAATACCGGACACTCACCGCTGCGATATGGGACCGATGTTATGCGCTAGATATTAAAGAAAAAGACACACAAAAAGACCACTAGCTATGACCCGTACACGTTAAAGTCTAGGAAAGGAGGGGGTTTAATAGATGATATATACATAAACCTTCCTCTAGAATCATTATATCTGTTAAAAAAAACCACTAAAATCTGTTGCGAAATTTAAAAGATCGAAGCATACAGAGGGCGGATAGCGACTTTGTTTTATACTATGCAGTGAATACTCAAGTTTGGATAACGTCACTGGCGTCTACAATCCATGAGTGATATTAAATTACATTGAGTAATTCCAATCTACATTAGTGATTTAATATTTTCAAAATATCAACATATCTAGAAGTTTGACACTAGAAAAGTATGATTTATGGAGTCTTATTAGATGATATCGCTTACCCACCTGCAAAAGTACTAACGAGATTGAAATCAGAAATTTATGTCTAATTTTCAACAATGATACAGGTACTCTTTGTATTTTATCTCAAATAAATAAAATTGAATACAGATTTTAACAGGCAGCATTTCAGATACATATCTCAACCATACTCATAAGTATTCAAGCAAATTAAGCTATACTTATGCCATAAAATACATTCAGGTGAGCCGCATAAGTGGTACATTTTATGACAGAATTAAAAGCATACAATAGCGTCGCATCTATGTGAAATTCATAACAAATAAACATCGATTTGCAGATAGCAACTGACAATAACTCTTTGTATATAACCACATTACGACTACCAAGAATCTTTTAACGCTTCAAAATATTTCAATAGAAGCATGCTAGTATATTTGCCGGCGTCAATATGGAATTAGTAAGAATCGATTTTATGATTTGCCATTCGATATTCAATCAAAACATCGACAAAGAGCCGGAGAATCGAATAGAGCTTTATAAAGTAATATCTTTATTCGAGAAATGAGGTTTCGTTTAATGCACAAAAACGATTGCTATTTATTGCTTATATACTATTTACAATATATTATTATTACTAAATTGCTCATACGTCGTTTATAATTGTAATATGAGACTTTATTCATTTAAATAAAATTTACTTTTACGTGTTTTAGCAAGTACCTATATGTGTAATAACTACTAACATTGCACTACAGTCTAATAATTATCGAAGCGATTTTGTAGAATTTTTCCATATCGAAAGATATAATATAATAATTTATATACGTAGGTACGCTTTTTATTTACATACGACCGCCTAAAACATTATTAAATAAATTTATCAATTAGACTAGATCTCAAATCGAAATTAGTCCTCAATCATTTTGTAATACTATAATATTAATGACAAAAGTTTGTGAGGAGAGATGATTGTTTGTTATTTTTAATCGCCTTCAAAAAAGGAGGTACTCAATTCGACTGTATTATATATTTATTTATTAAGACTTTATTGTGTTTGTTACCTTATAACATCTTGCCGGGTGAATTGAGTTTGAAGATATATTCAATATTCAAAAGCTGTTATTTGTTATAAGGTTCTACTTAATATAGGTCCAGTTCTGACCTTTAAAAAGCGGTTATTTTTTTACAAAAAAAAAAAAAAATTATTCAAGTAAATTTCTCAAAGGTACAACAAGGACAGAATATAGCCACGGTTTAGTCTAGATTAGAACATAGACAACTTTAACAGGTACCATACGAGTAAAGCAGCAGGCTAAAGCTATAAAATATACAAGTGAAGATTAAATATACTCGTATACCGTTAGACACTTATTTGTTTCTTATAACACAAAATATCTCAACGGGTGTCGGCTGGATAATGATTCATACAAACAGAATCTATTACTAGCGTCCCGCTAAGCTGAAATGTATATTAATTTAACGACGTTAATTTCTCAATTAAACCAAATAATTTTGCATAATTAATGGGAGAAATTTTAACTTCTCTAAAACTTTAGTGTTTAATCCGATAAAAACGTAATTTGAAAGACAGTTATAATACTTAATGGTGATAATGGAGAACGTTTTGATTTTGTACCGCTTCATTTATAAATTTAACGATATATTTATGTTCTTTATATTGTTTATAGTTTTGTCAATAAGACAGCTAGAGACAGCCTCGATCCGGTTTGGAGAGGATGCTATACGGGTCGTAAATTATCTGCACTAAAATACTAATCACACTTCTGCAGAATTTATTGGGATTTGACATTAGGTATTTCATCTTATTAACACACATATATTATTTATTGAGATGAGTAATAATAACTATAATTAATGATTTGAAGAAACAATGAAATTCATTTCCAAAATCGTTCACAGCTTCTATCAAATGTTCCTGAGTAAATAAAATATAATAGTTTAAAAAAACTATAAAACACGCTTTAACAAAAATCATATTTTGCAAATTGAAAACTGGAATAATTTTATCAAATTAGTGTATTGTCATCGGTCCTCAATAAATCTACAAAGTTTGAACGAAATCTGGCCGTTTAAAGTGGGTCAAAATCGCGCCCAAAGAAGTCAGTTACAAACAAACAAACATACAAACAAACAAACATACAAACAAACAAACATACAGGTGAAGCTAATAAAAAGCGTGTAAAAATACGGAATATAATAACTGTCAGATTTATCTTAATTATTCGTAACATTCTCTAACTAGTACCTAATAATATGTAATTATACATGCAAGGTATACATGTTAGTTACATATAAAATACTACATAACTTCATAATCACAAAACCCGTAACAAAATAACAAACGAAGTTTCAATTCCAGCAAAGACACAGATAACAATAAACTTCAATTTCTCGAGAACTATTCGTATATATTACAAGAAACACCGCTCCCATTTGAACGAAATCATCAAATACAATAACAAATGCCTTGATAAAGCTCCATTACAGCTTCTATCAGACATACATGCATAACAGTAAAATAAAAATTATCTGAGAAACACCCGTATGTACACAGCGTCTGTTTAATATATGGTAATTCTATTCTGAGAGGGACGTATTCTGTTTTGTGGAGGCCCGACTTGAAATAGTTTTTTCTGTACTATAAGAAATTGGGAAGCGACGGGCTTTCGTATATATATAATATTAGTAAATAGTATCTTCTCATATGTAGATACATATTAAAAAGATAAGCCGAAAGAAACTTGATCAAAATTCAATGTCTTTATTTTTGGTTGGGTTAATAGAAAATATATGTTTATTTGATTTGCTATTATAATTATATGTATGAATTTTTTGTTAAAAAAAGAAAAACCTTCCTTTTCAGAAACATTGTTGAATAAATCGATTAAATAACCCAATTTATTAAACTTCACATACCATTATCTCAAACTTTACTCTTATACATGTAAAATAATTTGTACATAAACAAACACAATGTATTTGTCAATATTTTTTAACTATTATGTCGCCACTTCTATATATTAAATAGTATTATTTCCAAGATCCGGCCCTGTTCTATTCCGCCACATAATATCCGAGTTCCAAGGAAAATGTTCCCACGTGAGCGGCTTAATGCGATATATGTCATTATGGAAATGATAATTAAGTAAAAATGGTCGAACGAGGAAAGTGCCTTTGGACAGGTGCGTTCATTTAGCATAACACTTAAATAACAAAGATTGGTGCAATACCGTATGTTATTTGAATTGTGCTTTATTTGATTATTTGATATAAATATATAAAGATAATATAATATAGTTTAATCATTACTTTAGGTTCATATTATGACGATTTAATGATAGACATCAATGATATTTTTTAAGTAATTTACTTATTATAGAAATTAATATATTATCTAATATATAAAATTCTCGTGTCATAGTTTTCGTTGCCATACTCCTCCGAAACGGCTTGATCGATTTTGATGAAATTTTTCCGGTATCTATGAGAATCGGCCAACATCTTTTTTCATACCCCTAAATGATAAGAGAAAGGCAGAATAGCGTTTGCCGGGTGCAGCTAGTGTTTATATAAATTTGAAGATAGGCTTAAAATTGAATCTCTCACTCACCAAATCACAAGTTAAATATAAATAAAATCATACTAGGAATATAGCATTTTTTAAAAGACAGGCGAACATCAAACAATTTATTTGAAAACACAACAAAAGAAACGAGATCCGAACCACACTATCAAATACCATTAAACTCCTTACATTTGTGGGCAGCCACAGATCGTTAGAATAAATGCTCGACTCTCGGAACACAATAAATTGTCACCTAAATGCCAGTCCTGGCTCTCAGATCCTAATAGAGATATCAGTTTAACTGGAGATTAGATTTCATTAGAAATGTGTGAACCGTATTGTGCTTAAGATTTAACTGATTTCAATATAAATATACGTAGTCTAGGATAATGCCATAATGTAAAGTTTATGTAATCTTTGCTGGTTTAAGTGAATGTAAAAGTATTTTGATTTGGGTTAATTAAGGAATATTTTTTTGTTAACAATTGCGCTTTAATTGACCTTATATGAAGAATTTAAATAGATTAACTTCTGTAAACTGTATTTCAATTTAATTATTACAGAAACATTAGCACACATTTTCATGTAAAATAAAATAATTTCGAGATAAAAGAAATATAATAATATATTTTACTTATAACGTAAAATGTCCAAGTAATCTCAAATCCATTATATCATCAGTTGACAGATAAAAGTCTGAAAGCGTATAACTATTCGACTGAACTAAAGATCCGTCCGTGATTGATGAACGAAAGAACGAATGGATGACCGAATGGAATCGATTTACTAAGCAATAGCGTACATTTGCATCTCTATACCGAGTAAAATGGATTCTTTTATCTAGATGGAATGGTTTAAGTAAACTTTTGTGACGTGTGGTATAGATATATAGTAATAGATTTAAAATGGAGACTGTAATGTGATACGCGAATGAATATAAACATCTCTTGATCATCTTGATGGGAGCACATTAAAACAATTACGAATTAAATTCAAGAGTGAAGTATTAGGTGTTTTTGTTTTTAAATTTCTTCCAGAAAGAAGTAGGTGTTTGAATTACTTATCTAAAAATCCTGCCCACCACTTATGTAATAATTAATACTAAGCTTAAATTAAATTAGATTAACCATAATGCAAAAATGTTCATACTGTAAATAATAAGAGATTCATTCAATAACAATGTCTTTTATTCTAACTTGACACTAAATAAACTAAATTTCATCGAATTCATTATCGCTAATAAACCGTTGTTTTTACATTGAATAATAAGTTTAGTTGAATGATTTCAGCCCATCACATTAAATCCATAAAAATTACATTCATATGGTTCCAAAAACTTTACCTATCTACCTACCGGCTACAAATGCAACAAAATTCAAAGAAAACTCCGTTCAACAAATCATTTGAAACCGATGTTATAGAACACGGCTAGACACGAGATTGATACATAAAATGATAGTGCAGTGAGTGAAATGGACCGATTTGCCGCGCAAAAGGTTTTCATTCGCCGGCAAGAACGGGAGCTGTCGGCTCGCAGCTAGTAATTTTGCTTTGCGGTAGCTTACTATTGATTGGGTGTTTATAATAACGATATTTTGACTAATACATAAGTCTAATTTTTAGTTTTATAGCATTAAAATGCTTTATAAATGAGAAATTTTGAAGGAATGGAAGGGAATTCCCGCCTTGTGATCAAATTATTTCTGCTCTCGCAAAATTTCTCATATATAACCTATTATTTTTATATATTTATACACTACATGTGTATTATAATGTATATTATGAATATCATATTATGTGAGGAATTGAAAATGTTGATGTTGTTGCTCTTTCACGCAAAAACTACTGACCGGATTGCAATGAAATTTGGTACATAGAGAGATGAACAACTGGAATAACATATTGGCAATTTTTTATCCCGATATTCATACTGGATACGGACCCGGGTAAAACCGCGGGGCGCAACTAGTATTGTTATAATTACGGATACATTAGGGATGAAGTCTTAATTATTATAGTGGCAATCAAAGGAATTAAAAAGCATTCACACTTAAATAAAAGTCCATTTCATATTTTAGATTCATTTTATTCATCCTTCATATTAGCTGGGATATCTATACAATATTTCCAATCAGCGAGCGTAATTCAGTCGCGTATCATACACGTATCGTACAATTTCATAATACACAAACCAATTTGTAACAATGCCACTGGCACGTACGTATCAAATATTTGTATTGGAGGCAGCGTGGGAGGCAAGTGCCTGCGAGAATTTATTTATTTATTTATTTATAAACAGGTACATCAACAGGTTTGAATATATACGCCTTGGACCAAGTGTTGAATATGGGCATTTCTCATAATGCCCAGAGAGAATCAGAATTTCTAGACGACTTAGCTTAACCAATCTGTCACCTGATTGTATGGGTGTATTATATGCATTTATAAGTTACACTTTTGATTTATATGCTGCCTCCGTGGTCCGAGGGGCTCTGGGTTTGAAACCCGGTGGGGATTAAGAAATTATCACCCAATTTTGAACGATGAGAATCGATCAGTGAAAAACAGTATCAGATGCATACTGTTTTTCCTATACCCCACAAGGGTACACGGGTACTACGCCCTTAACCAATCCACATAGTGCAAACACAGCAGCAGATCTATATTTACAAATTTTTTGCCCAACCTAATCAAACCTTGGATAAAGTATTTCAAATATTGAACTAAACTATATTATGTGTAATCTCGCCTTGAAAACCCTTTATTTCATACGTATCCTTATATCCTATTAATATTATAAATGCGAAATTTTGTATGGATGTATGGATGTTTGTTACTCTTTCACGTAAAAACTACTGAACCAATTGCCATGAAATTTGCTACGTAGACTACCTATAACTGGAATAACATATAGGCAACTTTTTATCCCGATATTCCTACGGGATACGGACTTACGCGGGTGGAACCGCGGGGCGCAGCTAGTTATTCATATTGCCCAGGTATTACGAACAATGCCCTTATTGGTCCTTGGTCCATAACATACTCAATATATAAATTATAGATATGGAATTTTGTGGGTGGTGTGATTATGAATGTTAGTGGTATTTAATTATCAAATTTGTATTCATTGACAGTGTAAGAATACTGATGCGATGCTCTCTTGTCCCCCAGTGGGCGATGGAAATGGTATTTAATATTTATACACCTATATCGGTGATCATTTTATATTTTGGTTATAATTGTGTAGTTTGAATTGTAAACTATTCTACGTTAGTTTTATTATAACATAAAGAAGATGAAATAAGACAGGAAGTATAAAAGACAATTGTTTTGTATGCACGAATTTTGTACAAGTCAAAATAAGTAAAGTGAAGTCCCGTGTCCCCTACTGGGGTATGGGGCAGATGATGTACATCCGTTTCACTGATCGATTTTCTTTATGGACAAGTAGGTGATCAGCCTTCTGTGTCCTGCCAGACCGAGAATTTTTTTTTGTGCGTCCCCACCGGGAATCGAACCCAGGGCCCCTCGGTTCTACGCTCATGCGTTAACCACTGTACCAAAGAGGCGGTGCCACAAGTCAAAATAACGATGTGTTATTTTTTTTTTGACATTGCGTAATTTGAAGATGCTCAAAGATTTCAATGAATTCACGTGTATTTATAAGTTATTCTTGCATACTTCAGTAGCAAAACAACGAATAACAACAATAGTATACAATAATAACATAATTTTAATTAGTCCTAATCAATTTCATAATTTCACTATTAGGACTACCCTTACATTAAAACAAACCCAAACGATCATTCGTTGTGATCTGTTATTAAGTGCTCGATAGAATAGGTAAAGAGTAATAAATAATATTATGGCCTAAACCCTCATAGGAGGCCTATGTCCCAGCAGTGGGAACATATATGGGCTGATGATGATGATGAATAAATAATATTCTAAAGAATCCAAATAGCTGCCTACCATTATAATTGCTGTTCTGTATATTTGTTTTACATTTGTCCTTTTATAACCTTTACAATTATTTAAATTAAGCAAATAATATTAAATTCCAAATAAACATATTGCTACTGCTTCCCCACTAAGTCCTACCCAGCCGCGTTTCTCGTAATCAACTGGAGTAAAAGATCAAAGGCTCATTAGCAATCAAAGTTCATTGACCGCTGATCGAAGAAAGTAAGAAATACAAGAAAACCCGTCGATAATTATTGTATATAGCTATAGTTGTTTGTGGTAACGTTTCTTAACCACAGCATCGGACCGAAACGGGTCCTACGACACTTGTCCATTGACAATCTAATTGCAATCCATTATCTATATGGAGCGGATAATACTAATATAAAGGATTAATAAGGTATTTCGATCCTGGTGCGTTCCATTGGAGATCCTGGGAACCCTGCTATTATGCTTTCCGTTTGGCTACCGAGGAGGTTTTAGTGGGTAGAAATCCCACATGCTCTACTTTCCTTTAGACTATCTTTCGGATATTTCCTCCTCGTTAAAAAATTAGGCTGTAGGCTAACAAGTACAAATACTGATATCACAATGTTGAATTCAATAGCTTTTATGGTTGAATGTAAGGTTGGTTATCCATGTAGACTTAGATACTTATCATTTTTATGTATATACAGATAGTCATGGCTTACACCGGCAGTTACGTTATTCCATGAAAATTACATTGCCCACTAAACTCCGTTTGTATACAGAGTAATAGTTTTAGTGACCTCCATTATAACATGTCCTTTGCTCACGGCTCCTTACTCCCACTCCAAGATAAACCAAAGTAAAGATTTAATCACGGTTTTAACAGCTCCATACAGCTCCGTAGCGCTAAGCAATGCAAGTAGCGGTTATTGTGCACTGGCCGCTGACAAACAAACAACCTGTTACATCACACGCACACACACGCAATCAATCACCACTATCACCTTTACGTTGTCTACTAATTTCTGAAATGTTATTTGCAATTAATATGAACTTCAACGGCCTGGAATACAGATAAGATATATTTTAATTTAGATTTTAGTGAATTGAATGTAAATATGTTTAAATATCACTAGCGTGAATGTTTTAATGAATTACTTGATTTAATATTCCGTTAATATTTGTTATTATGTAATGGCTGATTTTAAAATGATTCATCGGATATCGTATAAACAACCACTGCGAAAAACCATTAAAAAAAACCATTGTGTTCTAATTGTTCGAATTTTGAAATTTTAGAACCGACATTTATATATTACTAGCTGCGCCCCGCGGTTTCACCCGCGTAAGTCCATATCCCGTAGGAATATCGAGATAAAAAATAGATGTTGGCCGATTCTCAGACCTACCCAATATGCTTACCAAATTTCAGAGGAATCGGTCAAGCCGTTTCGGAGGAGTATGGCAACGAAAACTGTGACACGAGAATTTTATATATATAAAGAAGTTATTGTATAATATATGTTAATATATACGTTAATCAAGCATAGATAAATCGTCCCTTAATGTAATAAATCGGCAAACTAAGAATACTAGATACATTTTATGGTACCTTTTTTATTAGTTACTTGATATCACTGAAAAAAAAACCCCTCAATTAATTTGTTATGGGAACCGTTAGATATCACTTCGTTAATTATTGTATATGCATATATAGCAAAAAGCAATAATGTTATTTAAACACGTTATTTTTCTTACACACACAATACTCTTTAAAAATAGTGAAAATAAATAAATTTACATGACGATACCGTTCCTAAACGAACGGTTTATTACGCAGTTGGTTAATAATTAGAACAAATCTGCATTGTAATGTGTGATCGAAACAAGATAAGGACCCTGGATGAGTCATTATTGTGATACACTTATGTGTCGCTATTTTTTGTAATTCCACGTAAGTGTGGCAAGGTGAGCTACCTTCTACATAAATGATATTTTATTTACAATCTGATTACGATAGCTTTTTGTTTATGTTCTTTATACTTTGTGTGAGTGCAAATTGAAATTAGGATTGTGCGAACTAGTGTAAAAGCTTCGTTAATTGGCCTGATATCTATATCCTAATAATATTATAATTGCGAAAGTTTATAGGGATGTGTGTGTGTGTGTGTGTGTGTGTGTGTTTGTTGCTTTTTCACGCAAAAACTAATGAACCAACTGCAATGAACTTTGGTACGTAGTCAGCTGGACAAATTGAATAACATATAGGCAAATTTTTATCCTGATATTCCTGCGGGATATGGACTTACGCGGGTGAAACCGCGGGGCGCAGCTAGTTATTAATAAGACGCTCCTCTCCGCTCCGCCCAGATATCAATATATCTGTTTTGTCCCCAGGGAGCACTTAAGCGGGATAAAAACTATCCTATCACTCAATTCAGCTCATACCTTATCTGTATAGCAAATTTCATCAAAATCCGTTTAGTAGTTTCAGCGTGACGGACAAACATCCAAACAAACAAACTTTCACATTTAAAATATAGTGTGATGCTTGTATACAAAAATATGGGTCATACCTAATCACAATGGCCTTTATTCTTGGCAAATTTAACTGGTAATTTTTCAGAAACCTGCAATCAAATCCACTTGGTATATATGATATACTATCGTCAAATGTAATTTATTACTATCATATAGAAGAATCCATTTTTAGCACCTTTTATTAGCTTCACTTGTACTTACATGTCTCGAAATCGGAAGCACTATATATGCTAACTTTTATAGCATGACATGTTAAAATTTGCCAAGTCCACATAATTATTACTCACATAAATGAGACCGCTATATCCATCATGTCAAACACTAAACCTGGAAACAGTGATGCTATCGTATATATAATATAGAATCATTTGCAGCGGCGGCGCCAGTAACCAAAGATTGCCTGTCCTGCCTCGTCGAACGTAAGAAATGAACCATTGTGTTTCGATATAATTATTTATTGTGATCCGCACCAGATTGCTAGATTTATTGGCTTATTCCTACATCTATTAGGTTATATATATCATTCATATCAAGTGGAATTCACTACAGGTAATGAGTAACGAATAATGATTGTTTTCATTGATAGGGCAGTTTAGTACGTAATTAAGGTTATTTATATTTTGTGTTACTGTTTGGTGACAATACGTTATATGTCTGTGTATGATCTGACTGTTATTTAATTAAAGTTCATTTGATTCATATCATTTTATCCTTCTAATTGCAAGAAGGAAATGTTTGTACCCCAAGCTATTAAATTGAGACCGAATAATTCAACACAAAGAAATCAATAATTGAACACTACAAACGAAATAAAAATACAACAAACGTACGCATAATTTACTAACAATAACCCAGCATTAACATCTAAGCCTCGCAATGGTTACGAGAGAACCCATTAGTCTCAAAATAGAATTTTCTAATGAAAACAATTTAATCACAATAAGCTGATGTTCGTACATAATTCTAGTTTAATATAATGGCCGATAGCAGCCTGTACCGAGTAATGGTGTTGCGTGCGCAATCAATTTATATTGAAAGGGACTTATATTTGAATATGCATTAATGGCGCGAAACAACCGAGCACACTTGTCTATTTATTTCTTAAATGTTTTGTTTGGGATGAGTTGTTTATCTTGGACTTGGCTGTATTCTGTTCTCTTTCTTTGTTTAATGTCTTGATTTTGTGGATTTTATAGGTACTTTTTTTCAAGTTTGCATACGAACAGTTGATAATATCCAAGAATATAATTTCCGGAAATAAACTCAGAATATATTAACTTCCCCGTGACCTAAGAACTGTTAATTAGTTTAAGTTTATATATTTATGTTCTTATTTCTAATTTATATTTACGATTTTTTTGCCTAAATATACATATAACAAACGCAAAATGTATTTACAAACGCTCGTTGCTTTAACTATTGAGATGGAATTCGCTAATCAGCTTCAGACAGCTTCAAATAACAGTCGTATAATCAGAGCTTACATAACAATAAATAGGTACCCGTCAAAAGCAATAAATAAGCTGTAGTCACTACAATTCATTCTCACAGAATGGCTATTGTCGTAATTTCCTAGTAAGGGTCTTGTCATATTTTACCGTAACGTAATAACATGGAGTGAGAACGCGCTAATAAAACAATAGTGAAATTGGATATTTGAGAGATTGATATGAGATGCTTGCCCATAACATTCCTCCTTGATTTTTGAGTGGGGAAATCTTCCATAGATACCCACGGGCCCCGAAAGGAGCTGTGGGTTATGTCGGAATCCTTCCGACAAAGACTGTGAATTGTGAATGATATAATATGCATACAATGCACATAAATATAACAATATACTGTTCTCTCAGCTAGGTACATATTTTACGATCTAAGAGCCTGCGACATCTAGTCCGTCGTCCGCTGTGTATGTCCACTGCATAGGTAAAAACAATACCAGTTTATGAAAAGCTCTATTAGTTCATTCTCTTTTAATGTAAGATGGGTAGACGTAATGGATATGATGAAAACACATTTCAAATAGCATCAAAGAAAAACCGAGTTAAAAATCAACTTAAGACTATAGCGTAGCAATGCAAATGCAACAGTCTTATATTATGAATATCATGACAGTATTTAATAAATTTACACTCTAATTGTTAATTATTCGTTTGTTTTTCTAATGCTCCTTGTTATTTCTTTAGACAAAGTTTTTAAAGTTTCAAAATTAGAAACAGATCTTTTTGGATGTTCTTTCCATTAAAAAAAATAATGGAATTCTCGAATTCGAATCTTCAAATTAAAAAAAAAACTAAATCAGCGGCGATATTGAAATAAATGTCATTAAGATTGAAACCAGACATTATCACATAATATGTTACAAATGACTACAAAGGTTCGCAACCGCAAGGTTCATTTTGTTCATATGGTAAACCACAATTTGGAATTCTTATGATGTCAGCTTAATAATACAATGTAAATAATTTTATAACCGTACAACCTGATTTGCTTTTAGCTAATTTGTATTAAATTACCGTTAAAATACACTTCTAATGAGATCTCATTACTTTTTTATACATGAAATATAAGTATGTCTGAATCAATTTTAACCTTTCTTGATTTTTGGCCGTGTGATTAGCATATAATAAAGAATTCGGAAATTGGATTCCTCATGCATTAAAGTAACAATAAACAATGAAAACAAAACTTCAACGCATCTAACATATTGTTTAAAAATGCTCTAAAATATGTTGAACCTGTACTTAAAGTTTTTTAATTAATAAGAGATATAGCATTAGTTATAACTTATAATGACTAAACGTTCTTCACTCATAAGCCTTATTAAATTTTCATTGTATTATAAAAATGTACTAAAACATATATATATATATATAGAAATTGGTAACTAAAAATATGAATCTATATAATCTATGTAAGAGTTTGATTCTTTGTTTGGCCGAACGCGCTCATCCCAGGAACTATTCTATTTAGTTTTTATTTAGGAAATTCCATTTCATCGTCTTTTTGTCATTTGAAAGCTTCATAATAAATACGCAGAACTTACTTTAAAGTTAAATAAGACTAAAATATCATATGATACAAAAATTAATTAAATTTATAAATTAGGTAGAAATGTGCCATCGCCTTTACGTATGAAACAAAATCAAATAAGCACTCTGCTACGCAAATCAATCGTTGCATAAAGTCGATTCTGTCAGCTCGGACTTAATGCAGGAAATAGTTATTTCATTGCAGAGTATTTTCCCTCCACTTATTAACAAATAAGTTTTTATATAATAGGGTTTAACGCTAAACATTGTTGAATTAAAAACTTATTAGATTTATTTTATATATTATTAATTTTGGGTAAGATGAAGGCTTTCTTATAAATTTCATGGTACAATAATTATAAGTCTAGTATCACTTTACTAATAAAAGAGAGAGAAAATGTACTCAAGGTGTGCCCTACGGTTTCAACTGCGTAAGTCTGTGTCCCGTAGGAATATCGGTGTAAAAAGTTGCCTATGTTTTATTTTAGCTGTCCAGCTATCAACGTACTAAATTTCATTGCAATCGGTTCAGTAGTTTTTGCGTGAAGCATAGACATACACATAAAACTATGTTATACACACAAAATTTCGCATTTATAATATTAGTAGGATTGTATAAATAAATACTCATTATGTATGTATTATGATCAATGATAATCGTTACTGAAAATAGGTTTCCGTGACAGAGGTTTTAATTATTTTCTCCTTCAATAATTTTCTCCCAATTCCTTGAGACAGTTCTACAATCTATTCAATATTTCGTAGAATTCCCTTTCCCATAAACATCAAACATTCCCACATCCTTAACACCTTTCGCATTTATAATATCAATAGGAATAAATATATCCGCCATAGAACAAGTCTCAACAAGTCTGCTACTGGTACTCGCTTGGCTCGAGGCGTTCAATGAATATGATATGCAGCTCAGTATAAACATGGTGAGAAGTGGCCCCGGATTAAGCAAAAATAGATTTATATTATTAAAAACTTTCATTCGCCTAATTATTGGAATCTTGATTTGATGTTAGGCTTGTATGCTTTTTAATCAATAAATTTTGGGGATAGTTGAACGAAACTACGCAAATAGAAGCTTTAGGGTATCTGAAAAACAACTGCTTGGTACTATAGTTGTAATTAGTAGTATATCGTAATTAGTAGTTATTCGTAACCTGACAACAGCATTTATTTACTGGTAAACAACACACAAAAATGACATCAAACGATCAAGACATCAAACCAAAAGACATTGAGGAGTCTATATGTGGACTGCGCAGCCAAAATTCATCGAACAATCCACGGCGATTATCTTTATGACACGTGTATCATTCCGTTAATAAATTACAATGTTAATGTAATAAAAATCTCATATTCAAAGTCTAAATTAGCTTAAAATAATTTCAGTTCTAGTAAGTATGCGTAATGTTTCACAACATTGGCAACAGGACATCAGGAGATAAAGCTTGAGACAATCCTTCGAGCGCGACCTAAGCTTTGATTAATATTGTTAACTTTCTCACATTTACATAGCTGTACTAGCATTCAATTTATACAATCCATTCGTTATTGTTGTACCAATATGTACTTATTTTAAGTGTAGCGAAATATGAATATAATAATTTAACGTCAGGCGCGAGTAAAATGGGGTTAGTTTATCTGGGAGGCTGGTTTGAAGTTGACAAACGTTGGGCTATTGTATCGTGGTGTGGCATGATATATTAAGTTTGAACTTACTAACAATGTACGGTTAGGTTAGGTGGTGACTGACAATACGCGTCTAGACTTTTGCGTGTTTTATAAATACTTTTTGTTAGTTCATGCGCTATATTTATCAAAATGATTGAGTATACAATTTTGTAGATCTGTGTTCACGCACACACATACTGATACACATAATATACAATTTAATAAAGATAGAGACAGACAAAGGCAGTTATAGCAGTACATTTATATAGTTACAAACCAAAGGGAATATCGATACCTTACCAAGAAACAACGTAGCGACTTCATTTATAGAATTCAATTTAAATACTTCTCTTTTCATGAAACTATCAAATAAGCTCAATTTTTTCAAATCTACAATCACTACCAGCTTCAGAATTGACACACATAACATTTGTTATGTTTTATCTACACTAAAACTCCCCGTGTGTGCACACCCTAAGCGAAAAATCTGAACCTATACACGTTAAATGACGCCTCGGGCACATATACTTGTTGCCATATCTTCTGTCACTTTTACCACTAACGAGCTCTCGCAACTTTCCAGTGTTACCATTTTTGTGTAATTATGTTTAATCATGGAATTATTGCGTGAAATTGTTATAATGTATCTATTTAACCTGGGATAGGGTTGGTACTTCTGGTTGAGTGTTTATATAAACTCTAATAGCTTCCTTGATGTACAGTCGGTGAGAAAACTTAATGTAAAAATATATTATTATAGTATTCATTTTAAATTTGCTTTTATTTAGTTTTCAAGTAAAGACATTGTTACAATGTTACATATCAATAAGAAGTACAAGAAAATAGTTTTTTAATCGTCTGTGATGTTGGGAAAGTTAAATCCATTGAAATATATAACTTGCATTATAATATTAGAGACTGGATGTTTATTATTATTATAGTAGCATAAGGTGCTACCCGACAGTGGAAATTGGACTGTATATTTGTAAGACTTGTATTCATAATGCTCTTATCCTTGAATATGTTACTAATTATTCAAATATCATTAAATACCAACAACAAATATTCTATACCATTTATTGATAGAATTCACGTTACGAGAAAAGAGAGATTTTATATAGCTAAGTGGTTTCAATTAGATATAAATGCTGAAATAGTTTGCTGTAATGAAATCTCTTTTTGCTGGCCGTACAGAAATATGCGTACAACGATTTTCAATAAAACTCATGCTGTTCCTTACGTCTTAATTAAAACTGTTGTTATTAAGCGCATTTAATTTTCTTTATAAAACTTTCTGTCCCTAAAATCAATTCTCAATCAACCACAAAAAGAATCAGGTGAAAACTCACGTAGTTATCACAGTCAAATCAAAAACCTCCTTTTTTTTCCTTTGTCCGGCAGATTGGAATAATTAAAAGAAAATTAAATACACATTTATTATTATTTTTTTATGTCATACCTGTCAACTGAGCTGGCGGTTCGTCTGATGGAAAGCGATTACCACCGCCCATGAAGATTCGCTGCCCGGTTCTAAGGGGAAAAGGATAAGGAAAGGATCGACGAATGAAAAGAAGAAATAGCTTGGAAAGGGTGAGGGAAAGCCACAACTAACACAGTAGCTTGCTTCTATTTCACGCTGATTTCTGATGGTGTGTGGTACTTCCCCGATGCGAGCTGGCCCAATTTGTGCGGAAGCATGCACCTCCCACATTTAAAATATACCCACACTTCTCTCTTAAGACAATATAACTGCAAAGGAAAATAAAGTTAATGTAATATTTAATGCGAGTGCTCTAAAAAGTTTAACGGGCAAGTGTAACAACAATATATTATTAACAACGCATTAAAAACCTGATCTCAGTTATGGTGAGGTTCACTCATATTTTTCCTTTAAAATCCGAATGATTGATGAAAGTAAACTGTGTCATATTATTTTCGAGAACATTCTCCTTGCATTGTAAGGAAATTGCAATGAGTCTGGCCGAAATTTACTTGTACGTAATTAAATATACATTTTGTTTCTTGATTTATTGACATGTCATTATCTTTTAAAAATCGATAAAAGCATTCGGCTGTGGCGATTTTTACCTTTTTATTGTGAGTCTTATGTAATCGTTTAGAGTTATTTTTAATACGACATACCATAACATTCTTAAACTTAATACGATTATCGAGTATGCGCTGTTCGAATAATTTTAAAATCGATTTCAAAATCAGTTAATAATACTTAAACACCATACCAAAAGCTGCCATTGCCGGAAAAATAATTAAAAAACGGATTATTTTCAACAGCGTTTGCGATATCTATCAAGACCGCCCAGTGTGAAAGCGGTCACTTATTGCTACGAAGTCAAACCACAAATTACCTCCTGCATAATAATGTAAAGAATAATATGTACATGCCCTGAAACGGGTCGATAAACATGCACTAAATTCTCTGTGGACATAATAAGGTAATGTGTTTTAAAATCGAGCATGGCAACCACTCATTATAAGGAACAAAAGGGTCGATTGGATGGAATAAATTTGCTAAATTATTGATGTTTGGCATGTGGTAATGGCTGATTGCTCACATAATTTATTCAGTAGATTGTGTTGAATATAATTAATTCTGTTAGCTACACTTTGACGCTATTTGAATGTAATGCAGGGTAAATATCGTTGCGTTTTTTCGATTGTCGGGGAAGGGGGTAAACGGATTTTGTAATATTCCATCAATATGCTTAATCAAATGTATTTAATGTTTAATGTTATGTTTGAGGTAAATCGTGTATTAATTCATGTATTTAATTAAGAAGATTATCTTTTATTTCAATATTTATTGCTTTTGAATTTTAAGGGCTGAGTATGACTAAGTTTTCGATAGACTATATCTCCAATAATTCTCTGTATTAAATTTGTACAAATATTGCGTCACAGCTCTTAAACACAAAAAATCAATAATATCAGCATTAAATGAAAGAACTAACAATTTTTAATTCGGTCAGTCTTATATAGCTATGTTTAAATAATAGAATCAAATACTTTTTAATATTCAATACAAAACATTCCCAATACAATAACATCAGCACTTAAAATAATAAAATGTTTGAAAAATAGCTATCGTAGCGCACAATTAAGAATACAATAATAAAGAACGGTCTAAGAGCATTTCCTATTATCATAATAGGCTTTAATAGTCGTGACCCTGTAATAAACTTGTATTATAATGATTATAGCTTAGCTCCTATGTGCAATGTGTGATAAATATTGTACAGTTATATAGGTAATTTGTTAAAATGATTAGGGCAATGTTTTAAAATAAAGGCATCTATTTATTTGTAAGTTTTTAATGATTACGATAAATTTGTGGAATCCGTAGGCACTTTAGGTATTTGGTGAAATTCTTTAGCAGGGAAAACTTTTGTTATATCTGTTAGAAAAAGAATATTATTTAATTAATTATTGATATCAGGGAATTGGATACGGTTGTAATGTTGAGCTGTTGGAACTCTTGCTGAATTTCTATTGATAACCTTCTAGAACTCTAACTTAAGATTGGCTGTTTTCTGCTGTCTGGCCTACCTAAGGTAAATGTCAAATAGTCATTTTATTTCTTTAATGATATTTGAGATGTTTTCGTATTTTTTATTTGTGCGTGACATATTATCTTTACGAATATTTTTCCGTGTTACATTTTCAATTAGTCTGTGTACCTTATAATATATTGTAATATTCCAATGAAACTTTAAACGAAGTATTGTATTGTATTGTATTTCGATGTAATAAAATAGTTGTTTGAAATTACATAACGTTTTATAAAATATACACAGTATTACAACATGAGTTTTTATTAATTACAATGCGGATCGCTCCTGGCCGATTTTATTTATTTAAGATTAATTTAAAAAGCGCGTAAAAAGGCAAAAAATTGCGGTGATATCGATGTACCATAATGTACTAAACCCCAGGCCAAAATCTGCGAAGTTAGCCTCCGTGCGATGAATACAAATGTTTAATGGAAGGAAAAAGTAGCGTTGGCTCGCCCCGGGCGATTTTTGGAAGCTGTATACGAACAGGAAAAAGAAAGGAGACGCTGTTAGGTGTTTTTTTTATTGGATTTATTATCTATAACACGTCCCGGCTTCGCCCGGATATCAAGATTCCTGTTTTATCCCAAGGGAAAATTTAATAGGGATAAAAAGTAGTATCACCCAAGTCAGCTCATACCCTGTCTGTATACCAAATTTCATCAGAATCCGTTCAGTAGTTTCAGCGTGATTGATGAACAAACATCCAAACAAACAAACTTTCACACTTATAATATTAGTGTGATTATTTGATGCTATTGAAACTAAGTGCATTGTGTTTTATTGGCAAAAGGTTTTAATGTAACCTCAAAAATATATTTGTTAACGTTGTGAATAAGATGGGAAACAATATTATATTATGTATACTAGCTGACTCGTCAAACGCTGTCCTGCCTCACTCATTATTTAGGAGTATGAAAAACAGATCTCAGACCTACCCGATACACACACGAAATTTCATAAGAAATGGGTCTAGTCGTTTCAAAGGACTTTGAGAACGAACATTGCGATACAATATTTTCATATGTTAGATAATACATGACTACATTAAAGATACGTTAAATATTTAGTAATGTAATGAATTTTAGCTATTGTATGCAGAATGGTAATTACTAATTAAATACGAACATATTTTAAACACTATCAACTGACTTCTATGAAGATCATTTAAGGGTATACTTCTGCTACTCGTATATAAAAGGTCAATATATGATTGGCCATTACTGCATACTGAAACATTGTAATCATAAGTCGTTAACTATGTACAGTTGTCAGTTAAATCGTATTTGACTTAATTATCAAGTGTTCATTACTATATATAAATTGTATAATGAACAATTTATCGGTTTGAATTTTCACATTAGCCTATCGTAATGTGTATGGCATTTTAGATATATATGCACATAACACATAGGAATATAAGCAAATCTAATTTTAAAGTAGAAGGAGAATTCCAGAAGCCGTGACCTTTATAGTCAAAAATTTTCACAGCTAAAACTATCCCTGCGTTAACACAAGCATAGCAGTTTCGATCATATAATTGAAAGCTAAGTCGTCTCCACGTTTTCCCTGTTCACTTGTCGTCTTACGCTCTGGGCAAGCATTGTCCGTGGTACAAATGTGATCAAATTATGAAGACTGGCGGTTGCCGGCGGCGATCGCTCCTGCTCCCAACGCGTGCACCATCTACTGCGAGTATTAAATGGACCACTTTAATTGTTATGTGCTCCTGGTACTTGGTAATTTCGTTTTGTAAATACATTTATGATAAAGTAATTTTAATTCAACGAAAAGCGTTATTTGCAGTACAGTATTCAAAAAATAGTATTTTTTCATCATTTTCATATATTCATTTATGTTATTTAGATTATTTAGATAAACGTTTTAATTGAAATAACACAGGTGCTGTCTTATTTAAATTAAATATTATCTTTACTTTACTTAGTCTACTGAAATGATATTTTCGATTATAGAAAATTCATTTAATCGTTTATCTGTATCAATAAAAAGTTGGAACTACAGTAAGTTTATTATTAAAGCGTTACTTACTAGACTATGTTTTTCATATGTATCTACTTTTTTTTATTGCAGTTGCTAGTAAATTTACCAACACAAACAAATTTTTGAATATATGGCAAACAAATTTTTGAATAGTTAATTAATAAATAGTCATAATTTCAAGTAAAATGTCATAAAAGAATACTCTTTATATTAATCTTTTTCATAAACATTTAATAACATAAAATAACTATAAAGTGCTTAACAAAAATGCTACTAATAATAAGCAGAAACCAGATAAAAACTGGCGCTATCATTAATTTCTATATATTTATAACAGTTATATATTATAAACGGTAACGTAAATTGCTTATATTAATACTGATCATGCTTTAACCGACACCGTAGAAAAGGTTCGTGAGATTAGAGCACAATTTACGTGTGATGTCTTATTCTAATGTGGGAACTTTAAGACGCTGCTAATAGAAAAGTTAGGGTACTCGCACACTGCTAGTAATGCCATCCATATGTAGATACATATTATGTATTGAAATGTCATTGTGGGTTATATTTAAAGATAAATGGACTTTCTAAGTTTTCAAAATTGGTATTTTCTATATCCAAAGTTGCCTGGAAGAAATCGCTTCTAAGCGATAAGGCCGCAAAATAGTACAATAGTTATTAGTTATTTATTTTTGTAAATTGTTATTTTGTGTGCATTGTACAAAAACTGTTTTTTTTTATTATATTATTATTATTAATAGTGCAATTTGTTCTAAATGTCAAATTAATAAATTTTAATTAATCTGTTTCATAGTAATCAGTCTCCATATATTAAGTACATAAATATGAGTTAAATCTTTTTCAAGTGCTACATTATACTAGACGACTTTTTTTGTCCCAAGTACCCTAACATTTCTTCAGATAGTTTGACGTACATAGGGTACCTAATATATATTATACAAGAACAAATGTACACTAATAAAATAAAGGGGATAACTTTTTTGTATGTTTATACCTTAAAGACTCAGAAACTACTAGTCGGATTTTGAAATCTTTCACCAAAAGAAATCTGCATTATTCCCGAGTGATATATGAAACGTTTTACCACGGATAGGTATCACGGGCGAAGCCAGGGCGAGCAGCTAGTCGTACATAAAATCGTATATAATACTGGTAAAATAATACAGAAGTCAAGTTTAAAAAATAATGTGATCCTAATGTGCGCTTACCTTTAACCGTACTGAAAAAGCTCCGACACAGTAACGTCTGACAATGATGTATTGTGGCTGCAAGTCAAAGGTGCTGTTCTATTAACATTTTATAATTTGTTTGTGCCCACGTCCAGCGTGTTGGTATATTCTCGATCTACGTGGTGACAGATATGACAACGATGGGCCATGTTGGACAAACATGTGGCCTTTGAATTATAATATTTTTATTTTTTTTTTTTATGTGAAAGGGCAGGCAAGCGAGCAGACGGGTCACCTGATGTTAAGTGCTCCACGTCGCCCAGTTACACCCACAATACCAGGGGTATGGTGTGTGCGTGTGTGTGTGTGTAATAATTAATTTGGTAATATACTTTATAATAGTTTGCTATATATCGAACTTAAACTTAATAATTATAATTGAAGATTTCCTTTTCTCAAGTAATTGTATAAATAACAGCTGATGTAACTAAACTAATCAATAATTTTGTCTGTTCGTTATTTATAAAAAAAAAACTTTAATTTTTTTACCCGCGTAAGTCCGTATAGGGAATGTCGGAATAAAAAGTTGCCTATATATTATTCCAGTTGTCCAGCTATCTACGAACCAAATTTCATCGCAATCGGTTCAGTAGTTTTTGCGTGAAAGTGCAACAAACACACACACATCCTTACAAGCTTTCGGATTTATAATATTAGTAGGATTAGTAGGATGGGATATTAGTATAATACTCGTATGTAATTACTGTCATTATCAAATAGTAGATCTAGAAATTTTTAACGATTCATCCGAATTAAAAAAACAAATTCGACTTTTAAAGCATTATTTTTTTTACAAGGAACACAATCCGCCAGCGGCATGCGCAGGCGCACACTGTAACGAATAATCGATACAAGATCGAGAACTTAATCGAATTCAAACAGTTTCATTTAGAAACATGAGATTACATACATATGGTACTCTCACATGTATAGATTACCTTTTATTTATTTTTTAATTAAATACATTTAGGTATCACCTGGTAAAATAACACACGTTAATCTAAGAAATATAATCATAATATTAAAACGTATGGTAAATTTTGATATTGACTAATGCTAAGAGCTCGATTGATTTAACAATATAAGCTTATGATCCATTTAATCTTACATAGCTTTGACATAAACGTGAAAAGATAATAATGAAATGGTAGTTTTCACAATAGAGGCATTAAACATATTTAGGTAAAATTCTTTTCTACAGAAAGCTCATCGACATCTCTGGGGGAGGTACCATTCTATATTCTGCTAAAGGGCAACGAAAAGACGTGTAAAAAAACAGATATTGAGAACCTCTTTCGTTTTTGAGATGGTTGAAAATGAGGATTACCTCATCATTATTGGATGGTAAGCATTTCATCTTAGCTTGGTCACATTCAACTTAATATCCGAATGTTGTGTTTGGTAACACTATATTTGAGCCCCAGTAATAACAAGGATTTTTAATCAACCTGTTTTGTATGTAAAGCGAAACATGACTAGATTAATAATGGATAATGATAATGTTAATATCCTTCAAGCTTTCGTTTAACAGTTAATAATTGTAAAAATAATGCGTGTAATATAGCAATAATCATAACCGTTCCAAAACACGTTGTGTTTAATTGACCGGCCGTATTTATTGTTGCGATGAACATATCAACGATTGGCTCCACGACATAAGTCAGTGGCTCCTGTATCGTGATACTCCATTTTGTATCGGAGGTTGCGATAACTGGAACAAGGAAAACCGTGGAGAGGACTTTTTATATTTTGTAGTTTTTAAATAGTATAATGTTAAATGTGTGTTTTTTGTTACACGCGACAATAAACTTAATTAATTTATTATAAATAGAAATATTTCAGAGAGGTTCAAATTAAGTTGCTTCATTATAATATTTAGAATTTAATGACCGGATTCTTTACGTCCCTTTTTCCATATAGCAAATATCATTCGCCATTTATAGCTGACATGATCGTATAAATTTTCTACACTTGTAATCAAGGCGTTAAATTACTTTATTATCTTAACCATACAATCAACTTAATTACAAAAAGCACAGCGCGACTCCATGCCTTCAAAACAAACAGATAGCAATTTAACGAAGGCAGCATGAAGCAACGTCTTCATTTATTCAAAATACAAGAAAAACAAAACGGAACGGATTACAATATCAATTTAGGAAAGTGAATCGAGTGATTTATTGTTATGTGGCATGTAAATACAGCTTCTGGAACCCTGCGAGCTAATTATTTCGCCTTGTATCGATTATTTTGTTTTAAACACGGACATATTTTGATGTCTCGCTATACATCATGCGTTTATAAAACAGTTTTTTTTATATATACATTAATGAAAGTCAATTAATCGTTTATAAAATAGATGTAATAATTATTTGCTTAATATACAACTTTTTATGAGCAGGCGATCATAAAAAAATCGATTTGCAGAGTTAAGTTTGTTGGTTGTCGATTTTACGTAGAAAACAATGATTTTAGTTTAATAATATGTTTTATGTCTTTTGTAATAAGGCGTTACAAGCAAATTAATGTATTCCTAGATGACAATCAGCTGTTATGAGAGCCAGCAATGCTAATTTATCACAAACTATTATCACTGATTTCAACTATTGTGAAATTTGTTTCAATTGCCAAAGTAATCAATATATAAAAGTATAAATAATTATATTAACACGAATAGATTTACATATTATCTCCCCTTATTCATCTAGGTATAAAGGAATTTATATCACCGTATAACTTCCTACGTAGCGAACTCATTGTATTGAATTGTGTCACTAATATTTGCATTTAAATTGTGATATCATTAGACATAAATACAAAAATTAATATATTATCAATAAATCTATAACCATTACTTATAGCTAAAACTATAAACTAGCGTCGTTTTTGAAAATTCGGTTCAAAATCTTACTATTATTATAAATGCCAAAGTCTGTAAGGATGTGTGTGTGTTTGTTACGCATACTCTTTTACGCCAGAACTACTGAACCGATTGGAATTAAATTTGGTACGTAGACAGCTGGACAACTGGAATAAAATATAGGTAACTTTTTATCTCGATATTCTTACGGGATACGGACTTACGCGGGTGAAACCGCGGGGTGCAGCTAGTAGCTTATACACGTAGTTAAAAACGTTAGTTCGGTAGTAAGACAATGTATGATTCATCGATCTTCTTTCTTAAGAGGAGCATTTACTGAGTGCGCCCAGGATAAGACGTCTGTATTTCACAGAACTCACACCAGCGAGAAGCAATGACCTGCCGACTAGAATCCACTATGTTGTTTCACACCGCTGGTTTAAATTACAAGTAGGGTTGGGATCGCGGGAATTTCGGAGGGCTACTACCGCAAAATGTGTTTTACTAATCTAACAATAATTAACAACGCCAGGGCAGGGTATGACAATAACTTCAATTATATATTGAGATCGAAATTCTCTTTGTACATTCTGATATTACTCATATGTCATTTATATGATACACAGTTGATCTAAAATAGATAGTTTAAAAATTGACTTCAATATCTATACATACATTTGATATGATTCTGATGAAACTATAAAAATCGAAGTTTTGGAACGGTCGATGTGCACTATAACATAAATGGAGGTCAATGTGGTTCTATTTGTGTCACATTCATATTATAAATGTGAAAGCTTGTTTGTTTGGATGTTTGTCCGTCAATCACGCTAAAACTATTGAAGGGTTTTTATGAAATCTGATATACAGACAGGGTATGAGCTGAATTAGGTGATAGGATACATTTTATCCCGAATAAACGCTACCTTGGAATGGATAAATCATTTTTAAATGTCCTAATATCACGCGGCCAATGCCACGGGCGGAAGGTCGTACCACAGATAACATAAGACTATACTAGCTAGTACAAAATAATATATATCATAACACATACACATCTAACGTTCATAGTAAAAATCATTACACATACAACATCTACATCTAATATTCATTGTAATCTAGCTATATACTAGACGTCGACTTTATAATTATTTGTCGTCCGATCACCAAATGATAATGTGAAACCAGTAGCGAATTCGTGTCAATTATCGACAGAAAATAAAGTTGTTTTTGTTTTAATTAACGATTAACACCGCGTAGATTGAGCCGCTGATATTTTCCGTGTTTTAGAAGTAATTGATACTAATTTTGATGTAATCGTTCTTGTACTCAGAAGTTGATGTATATTTGAAAAGACCTGCAATGTATCTTTACCCTTGTTTCAATATATAATTGATGTGTTTTTGTAATTTATTATTGCATAGCTTAATATATTTTTTATTCATTTTATTTTAGGCAACCTGTAGTACATTTAAAAGATCTTAAATAATTTAAAACTACGGCCCATATAAACTTGCTTCTTTGTTCTTTAGTTTTTGTATCTTGAATAGAAAAGAGGTTTTTTTTTAAACATTTTTGGACGTAATTTATGTAATTTTGTATTTATGATTTGGGTATACAACAATACGCTTCATACATTTTTGTATGAGATTTTTTTGCATAAAATATCATAAACGAATCATAATATAATACTATGCAATTATATACATAATGTAAGTAGTTATTTCTTTAACTAGAAAGATTTTTAATTAAGTTTGTAATAAATTGATAAGATGCAAACTACAGAGTCAATGTAGTTTATGACATAATTAAGTAACTATATAAATATAAATAATTAAATAAAATGCATGCCTTCTAAATGACTCATAGGACAAGTTTGCAAATGAAGCGAAAATGGGTTTATCCTTTTTATTATGTCTTGAAAATGAATGGAGTAGTAGTAGGTTGTTATATAATCGTGAATAAATCATGAGCGAAAACGATTTTTAACCGAAGTGCCTAAAAGCGAAGAAGGTTCTCAATTCAACTGTATTTTTTTATTTGGTACCAAAGAGTGTTTTTTAATTCGTAATAAATTTTATTATTAGAGTATAATTAATATGAGAATAGCTAGTAAGTATAAGAATAATGTTGTTTTCGGCGGCCCTTTTGTAAATTTACTTTTCTCCTTTATTTCAGATACAACTCGAGGGCATCGGATCATCGGAATCTGTTCTCATTTGGAATAACTATTTTTATTATGTTGTTTCCAACGGGGCTCATTTGTGTTAAATAGAGTTTAAAAATAGATACATAAAGCCTCGATAACAAACTGATGGATTCATTATTATAAATTTGATCATTATAATCAGCCCATATTAGTTCATCGCATACTTTCTATGAGGGTTTGGGCCATAATCCAACATGCTAGCCAAGTGCATACTGGCAGGTGTCACATGTCGCTGAGTTTAGCTTTTTCGACATGCTGTTTTCTTAACGTTTCTGATTCACCGTTTTGAGATC
>NC_052128.1:3345835-3362845 GCF_012273895.1 Zerene cesonia | reverse complement strand
CTACGGTTAGGCAAGATACGCAGGTTCGAATCCTGCCTCGTGATCAAATTTTTTCTATTCTTTCAAAAATTTCTCAGTACAATAGTTATTAGTTATTTATTTTTGTAAATTGTTATTTTGTGTGCATTGTACAAAAACTGTTTTTTTATTATTAATAGTGTAATTTGTTCTAAATTTCAAATTAATCAATTTTAATTAATCTGTTTTATAGCAATCAGTCTCCATAAATCAAGTATCTAAATATGAGTTAATCTTTTTCAAGTGCTCATTGTACTAGACGACTTTTTGGTCCCAAATTCCCTAAGATTTCTTCAGATAGTTTGACGTACATAGGGTAACTAATATACATTATACAAGAACAAATGTACACTAATAAAATAAAGGGGATAACTTTTTTTGTATGTTTATACCTTAAAGGCTCAGAACCTACTAGTCGGATTTTGAAATCTTTCACCAAAAGAAATCTGCATTATTCCCGAATGATATATGAAACGTTTTACCACGGATAGGTATCACGGGCGAAGCCAGGGCGAGCAGCTAGTCGTACATAAAATCGTATATAATACTGGTAAAATAATACAGAAGTCAAGTTTAAAAAATAATTTGATCCTAATGTGCGCTTACCTTTAACCATACTGAAAAAGCTCCGACACAGTAACGTCTGACAATGATGTATTGTGGCTGCAAGTCAAAGGTGCTGTTCTATTAACATTTTATAATTTGTTTGTGCCCACGTCCAGCGTGTTGGTATATTCTCGATCTACGTGGTGACAGATATGACAACGATGGGCCATGTTGGACAAACATGTGGCCTTTGAATTATAATAATTAATTTGGTAATATACTTTATAATAGTTTGCTATATGGCGAACTTAAACTTAATAATTATAATTGAAGATTTCCTTTTCTCAAGTATTTGTATAAATAACAACTGATATAACAAAACTAATCAATAATTTTGTCTGTTCGAAATTTATAAAAAAAAACTTTAATTTTTTTTCACCCGCGTAAGTCCGTATCGGGAATGTCGGGATAAAAAAGTTGCCTATATGTTTTTCCAGTTGTCCAGATATACAAACTTTCGCATTTATAATATTAAGTAGGATTAGTAGGATGGGATATTCGTATAATACTCGTAAGTAATTACTGTCATTATCAAATAGTAGATCTAGAAATTTTTAACGATTCATCCGAGTTTAAAAAACAAATTCGACTTTTAAAGCATTATTTTTTTTACGAGGAACACAATCCGCCAGCGGCATGCGCAGGCGCACACTGTAACGAATAATCGATACAAGATCGAGAACTTAATCGAATTCAAACAGTTTCATTTAGAAACATGAGATAACATGCATATGGTACTCTCACATGTATAGATTACCTTTTATTTATTTTTTAATGAAATACATGTAAGTATCACCTGGTAAAACATATTTAGGTAAAATTGTTTCCTACAAAAAGCTCATCGACATCTCTGGGGGAGATACCACTCTATATCCTGCTAAAGGGCAACGAAAAGACGTGTAAAAAAACAGATATTGAGAACCTCTTTCGTTTTTGAGATGGTTGAAAATGAGGATTACCTAATCATTATGGGATGATAACCAAGCATTTCATCTTAGCTTGGTCACATTCAACTTAATATCCAAATGCTGTGTTTGGTAACACTATTTTTGAGCCCCAGTAATACCAAGGATTTTTAATCAACCTGATTTGTATGTAAAGCGAAACATGACTAGATTAATAATGGATAATGATAATGTTAATATCCTTCAAGCTTTCGTTTTTAACAGTTAATAATTGTGCAAATAATGCGTGTAATATAGCAATAATCATAACCGTTCCAAAACACGTTATGTTTAATTGACCGGCCGTATTTATTGTTGCGATGAACATATCAACGATTGGCTCCACGACATAAGTCAGTGGCTCCTGTATCGTGATACTCCATTTTGTATCGGAGGTTGCGATAACTGGAACAAGGAAAACCGTGGAGAGGACTTTTTATATTTTGTAGTTTTTAAATAGTATAATGTTAAATGTGTGTTTTTTGTTACACGCGACAATAAACTTAATTAATTTATTATAAATAGAAATATTTCAGAGAGGTTCAAATTAAGTTGCTTCATTATAATATTTAGAATTTAATGACCGGATTCTTTATGTCCCTTTTTCCATATAGCAAATATCATTCGCCATTAATAGCTGACATGATCGTATAAATTTTCTACACTTGTAATCAAGGCGTTAAATTACTTTATTATCTTAACCATACAATCAACTTAATTACAAAAAGCACAGCGCGACTCCATGCATTCAAAACAAACAGATAGCAATTTAACGAAGGCAGCATGAAGCAACGTCTTCATTTATTCAAAATACAAGAAAAACAAAACGGAACGGATTACAATATCAATTTAGGAAAGTGAACCGAGTGATTTATTGTTATGTGGCATGTAAATACAGCTTCTGGAACCCTGCGAGCTAATTATTTCGCCTTGTATCGATTATTTTGTTTTAAACACGGACATATTTTGATGTCTCGCAATACATCATGCGTTTATAAAACAGTTTTTTTATATATACATTAATGAAAGTCAATTAATCGTTTATAAAATAGATGTAATAATTATTTGCTTCTAATACAACTTTTTATGAGCAGGCGATCATAAAAAATCGATTTGCAGAGTTAAGTTTGATGGTTGTCGATTTTACGTAGAAAACAATGATTTTAGTTTAATAATATGTTTTATGTCTTTTGTAATAAGGCGTTACAAGCAAATTAACGTATTCCTAGATGACAATCAGCTGTTATGAGAGCCAGCAATGCTAATTTATCACAAACTATTATCACTAATTTCAACTATTGTGAAATTTGTTTCAATTGCCAAAGTAATCATTATATTAACACGAATAGATTTACATATTATCTCCCCTTATTCATCTAGGTATAAAGGAATTTATATCACCCTATAACTTCCTACGTAGCGAACTCATTGTATTGAATTGTGTCACTAATATTTGCATTTAAATTGTAATATAATTAGACATAAATACAAAAATTAATATATTATCAATAAATCTATAACCATTACTTATAGCTAAAACTATAAACTAGCGTCGTTTTTGAAAATTCGGTTCAAAATCTTACTATTATTATAAATGCCAAAGTCTGTAAGGATGTGTGTGTGTTTGTTACTCTTTTACGCTAAAACTACTGAATCGATTGGAATTAAATTTGGTACTTAGACAGCTGGACAACTGGAATAAAATATAGGTAACTTTTTATCTCGATATTCTTACGGGATACGGACTTACGCGGGTGAAACCGCGGGGTGCAGCTAGTAGCTTATACACGTAGTTAAAAACGTTAGTTCGGTAGTAAGACAATGTATGATTCATCGATCTTCTTTCTTAAGAGGAGCATTTACTGAGTGCGCCCAGGATAAGACGTGTGGATTTCACAGAACTCACACCAGCGAGAAGCAATGACCTACCGACTAGAATCCACTATGTTGTTTCACACCGCTGGTTTAAATTATAAGTAGGGTTGGGATCGCGGGAATTTCGTGGGGCACTGCCGCAAAATGTGTTTTAATAATCTAACAATAATTAATTAGCAACGTCAGGCACGGTATGACAATAACTTCAATTATTGAGATCGAAATTCTCATAGACGACCTAGAACATTCTGATGTTACTCATATGTCATTTATATGATACACAGTTGATCTAAAATAGATAGTTTAAAAATTGACTTTAATCTATACATATAATTTTGATATGATTCTGGTGGCTAGGAAACTATAAAAATCGAAGATTTGGAATGGCCGATGTGCACTATAACATAAATGAAGGTCAATGTGGTTCTATTTGTGTCACATTCATATTATAAATGTGAAAGTTTGATTATTTGGATGTTTGTCCGTCAATCACGCTAAAACTATTGAAGGGTTTTTATGAAATCTGATATACAGACAGGGTATGAGCTGAATTGGGTGATAGGATACATTTTATCCCGAATAAACGCTACCTTGGAATGGATAAATCATTTTTAAATGTCCTAATATCACGCGGCCAATGCCACGGGCGGAAGGTCGTACCACAGATAACATAATACTATACTAGCTAGTACAAAATAATATATATCATAACACATACACATCTAACGTTCATAGTAAAAATCATTACACATACAACATCTACATCTAATATTCATTGTAATCTAGCTATATACTAGACGTCGACTTTATAATTATTTGTCGTCCGATCACCAAATGATAATGTGAAACCAGTAGCGAATTCGTGTCAATTATCGACAGAAAATAAAGTTGTTTTTGTTTTAATTAACGATTAACACCGCGTAGATTGAGCCGCTGATATTTTCCGTGTTTTAGAAGTAATTGATACTAATTTTGATGTAATCGTTCTTGTACTCAGAAGTTGATGTATATTTGAAAAGACCTGCAATGTATCTTTACCCTTGTTTCAATATATAATTGATGTGTTTTTGTAATTTATTATTGCATAGCTTAATATATTTTTTATTCATTTTATTTTAGGCAACCTGTAGTACAGTTAAAAGATCTTAAATAATTTAAAACTACGGCCCATATAAACTTGCTTCTTTGTTCTTTAGTTTTTGTATCTTGAAATAGAAAAGAAGTTTTTTTTAAAACTATTTTGGACGTAATTTATGTAATTTTTTTATTTATAATTTGGGTATACCTACTACAATACGCTTCATACATTTTTGTATGAGATTTTTTTGCATAAAATATCATAAACGAATCATAATATAATACTATGCAATTATATACATAATGTAAGTAGTTATTGCTTTAACTAGAAAGACTTTTAATAAATTGATAAGATGCAAACTACAGAGTCAATGTAGTTTATGACATAATTAAGTAACTATATAAATATAAATAATTAAATAAAATGCATGCCTTCTAAATGACTCATAGGGCAAGTTTGTAAATGAAGCGAAAATGGGTTTAACCTTTTTATTATGTCTTGAAAATGAATGGAGTAGTAGTAGGTTGTTATATAATCGTGAATGAATCATGAGCGAAAGCGATTTTTAACCGACGTCCCCAAAAGCGAAGAAGCTTCTCAATTAAATTTTCTTAGTTTGGTACCAAAGGCTGCTTTTTTAAATTTACTTTTCTCTTTTATTTCAGATACAACTCGAGGGCATCGGATCATCGGAATCTGTTCTCTTTTGGAATAATTATTTTTATTTTCTTGTTTCCAGCGGGGCACATTTGTGGTAAATAGAGTTTAAAAATAGATACATAAAGCCTCGATAACAAACTGATGGATTCATTATTATAACTTTGATCATTATAATCAGCCCATATTTGTTCATCGCATACTTTCTATGAGGGTTTGGGCCATAATCCAACATGCTAGCCAAGTGCATACTGGCAGGTGTCACATGTCGCTGAGTTTAGCTTTTTCGACATGCTGTTTTCTTAACGTTCCTGATTCACCGTTTTGAGCTTTATAATAAAGTATAAAGAAGCATTTTATATGTTTTATATATTGTATACATGTATAGGCATGTTATACATAAACGAATTATAGTAGTATACTGGTTTCATCGCCACCGTCTGTCCCAAACACCACTCACTAAAAACAATTCTGTCATCACATAGATCAGGTTGGCGGTATGCAGGTTGTTGCACTCTCATTTGGAAATACGCGACATTTTAGCTACGCTATAGACAAATTATTAGCTTTACTGTTGTATTTGTAAGCCTTTATCGCGCCGTATTCAACGCTAAAAGCTCCGTGTGGAATTATATTTCGCGATACATTTATTATAACCTGTATCCGATTTTGTTATTCGTCTGTCCATTTGTATTGAATATCGTTATATATTACTGTTATTGTCATTATTACCCACCCGTGTATGTTGGACACAGGCCTCTTATTAGGCTTCAGGTCAATCCACCATTTGTAGATATATTCTAGTGCTATATTTACTGTTTTTTATCATAATACTGTAAGTAAGTGTAATTTTTATGTGTGTTAAGTATTTATATTGGTGCAAAATAACACCATTGATAGAATGAATTTATCTGTAAGTAATAAGCTTAGGTACCTACAAACTAAAATCGTATACTGCTGAATTGCCATCATATATGGAATTTAACATCTGAAAATACCCATCTACCAGTATGAGTATTCTCTTTCCTTACCTTTGTATAACAATATTCTAATGCATTTTCTACTATTATGCTTTAATCTATAAATTGACGTTGCTTAAAACCCAAATTAACCTATTTCATTTATTCTATATTCAAATTCAAAAAAATAGCAGGAAATTGTGGTCAATTATATAAAATTGAACATAGCGCTTAAAATAGATATGCAGAGGCTTTATTACACATCCAAGGCAATGCGAGGCGATTGCGAGGAGACCTAGAATTTAGATTATTGCATTATATCTAACACTAAATGCCGTAGCTGTAATTTGTTACGCTGGTTTTGTAACATCTTGATTACACTGTCCTTTATGGTATTTTTAATTGAGAAATATTTAATTTGTCTTGTATTTTAATGGGTCGTTTGAAAAATGACATGTTCTATGACAGGTGGGTTAAGCGAGACCGTTTTTATATCGTGATTTATCATGACGAAACTAATGAGGTTGAATTAAGATAGTAAGTCTCATGCTGTAATGATACGTTTGCTTTTACAGTTATAATTTAATAACTACCTTAATAAACATAAAGCTTAATTACAGAGTTTTTTTTTTTTTTGAAAAATTTTCGCTTAAAATTTCGTGTCGTTTTTTTACAGCAATTACAAACTTACCAATCTATACGCACATAATGTTTTTTATGCTTTTCTTTCTGCGTTGCCTGTAAGAATTCACTAAACCTGTCCATAGGATTAACGTTGTATGTTATAATAAGTTTGTATAAGCTTTTAGTGCAATAGAATTATTTTTCGTCTTATATCTTAACTAGCTTCTGCTTTAAATTCGTAGTTTAATAGATGTTATTATACATAATATAAACCTTCTTCTTGAATCACTTAAGCCTCAAATTCCTGCTACAATGAAACCAAGCTTTTCAAACTTCCTATGCAATTACGAACACATTATACACGCTATATCCTACGGGGTGCGGCAAAAAACCGAACAAAAGACGATCGCACATATAATTCCTGTCAAGCTGGTGGTACTCGATATTTCAGTGGCTATAAATATGTATTAATATGTATTAACATCGCCTGACTGAAGACAATACAACACGATCGAATTCTTAAAAGCATTCAATCATGCGGCGGAGTAAAGGGCTATCTCAGCGCTACTCACGAAACCAATCAACGGCAGCACGGAATGAAAAATAAAAGTGCGGTATCAGTTGAGTGTGGATTTAGCATTAAGGCTGTGAACGACATTGTTTATTTGGGAATTTAATACTGCTTGAATGTAATATCGCTCAATTTGTGGTGGGATAGTTACTCAATATTATAATTAGATTTCATCTAAATCGGTTGTGCAGTTTAGGCGTGAAGAAAAAACAGACAAACACACAGTGCTTTAGCGTTTATAATATTGACAGCGATTAAAAGTATTAGGTATTAACTCATACTTACAAACTTTTATAAAAAATGTCTCTGTTAGTCTTTAAATAATAATTTTTGTTTTATTATTCTAGATATGTGACAACAAGCGGACGAAAGTCGCCAATGCAATATGTATATAAATTTAATTTAAAAAATTAGAAATCTATCGATGTATGTTTTTATAAAGTACTAGCTGCGCCCCACGGTTTCACCCGCGCTAGTCCGTATCCCGTAGGAATATCGGGATAAAAAGTTGCCTATATGTTATTCCAGTTTTTTATATGTTGTAATCGAGCACGCTTCGGCACGAATTGGGCCAGCTCGCACCGGGGAAGTACCACACCCCCACAGAAGACCGGCGTGAAATAGCATTCTGCTGTGTTTCGTTCGGTGAGTGGGGGAGCCGGAGGCCCATATCCTTTTCCTTCCCCTTCCCAGTCCTTTCCTTTATTCCTCTCGCAAATCCTTTCTTAATCCCTTCCCAATTTAAAGTCGGCAATCCATTTGTAGAGGCGTAAGGTCTGTAATCGACTTTACGTCTCTACAAATGTTCATGGGCGGTTGTAGCGCTTACCATCAGGCGTCCCACCAGCTCCATTGCCGACTGTGACATAAAAAAAAAAAAAAAGTTATCCAGCTGTCTACGTACCAAATATCATTGCAATCGGTTCAGTAGTTTTTGGGTGAAAGAGCAATACACATACATCCTTACAACCTTTCGCATTTATAATATTAGTAGGATAGTAGGATCTCAGATAAAATAATACTAGTAATATATAGTATGTTATAGTTCCTTATAAATGGTCAGGGCTTAGAGTCTTACGAAGCTTGGACATGAAACTAATTCCGCCTGTTTCAATGGAAATCTTCGTACATAAAATCGACGCAATTACCATGTCGCTCCGTTGAAGAACATTGTAAGTAGTTTTCCGGTGGCAACGGGCCTGTAAACTTCCAATGAATGATTTAAATAGATAATATCGTAAATATCTCTATCAGCGCTAATGGTACGATCGAGTACGAGAACAAATCAGTACCAAGCACCGTGCAATATCTTACGTTATCGTACATTCAGGTAGGAAAGTGTTAAATAGCGGTGATTATTTTGATTGCGTCCGGTGGCCGTGTACTACGGAATCTTGTATGCTTTAATTGCTTCAAGCCGAGATCCGTCCGAGCGATTAAAACTCAGCGAACCATTAGTATCTGACTTACTTGCTGAAATGCCCTTTTGTCTCTGTTACATTTCGTTTCGCCTTTTTGTGCGCGCTAAAACGAGACGCGTGTATAGATTTGTTATTGTCGTGCTCTTGTATTTTTTTATGCGACTGTACATATTGTATTTTGATCGTCGTGGGATTGTCGTGGTTCAGGTGACAGGTTATTTTCTTTGCGTATTATTGATTGTCCCGTTTGTATGTATGAATGCAGCGGATGTTGTTAAATGAAGATTGTCTTTGTAATAAATATAGAAAAATCGTTTCTGTTAGGTAGGAATGTTATATCATTGTTTGTTGTTTAGTAACGTATACACTAGATAATTGATGTATTTCTTAGTCTTATAAAAATCAAGGTTAGTGATATACGGAATATTTCAATAAACGGAAAATACTTAGGATTTTTTTTTGTAGGCAAAAGAATCTCAAAATACATTTAATTAATTATATGTAGTTTAATTTATTTGCTGAAATGTATTAATATTATCTTATACCTTTAAACGAGCAATTCTTGTATATATATATCTATATATATTTAATTGGAATCTCGGAATCGGCTCCAACGATTTTCATGAAATTTAGTATATAGGGGGTTTCGGGGGCGATAAATCGATCTAGCTACGAATCTTTTTTAGAAAATGTCATATTCGTGTTTTATTCGTGTTTTTTTTTTCCTGACATCTATTGGTGATTAATAATACTATTTTGCTTCGTAGATAGCTGGACAACTGAAATAACACATAGGCACTTTTTATACCGCTATTCCTACGGGATACGGACTTACGCGGTTTCAACCGCGAGTCACAGCTAGTGTAGATAATATAAAGTGACACGCCATATAGTTCTCAAAGTATGTAACAAATCATATACAGAATATAATATCGAGTCACTAGCGGTCCGCCCCGAATTCGCTTGTTATCAGATATAGCTTATGTCTATCAGTGAAAATGCAGCTTTCTAATGTTGAACGAATTTTTAAACCAGTCTTTTAGTTTTTGTGTGAAAACCTTGCAAACATACATGCAAAAACACAAATGATCGTCATTATAATATTTGTTTAGATGTATATTATATCACCTATTTAATTGGTTCACTTGAAATACATAGTAATTGAATATTCAAATAACAAATCCACTGCCTTTAATGATGAATTGCAAACATGGGGGTTTTCGTAAAATCACACTAATCACACTAATATTATAAATCTGAAAGTTTGTCTGTCAATCACGCTGAAACTACTGAACGGATTTTGATGAAATTTGGTACAGACAGCAGACAGCTGACTCGCATGATAGGACTTTTTATCCCGATTAAATGCTCCCTTGAGATTAAACAGGGATTTTGATATCCGGGCGGAGCCGGGACGAACGTTTAATCTTAAATAAAGGAAATAAGAGATAACGTAAATACCCACAAAGAATAAGAACTAATCAAACATAAAGCGTATAGACATACTTCCATCGCTATCCAAACAAACACGCGTCATACAAAAATCTTGAGTACAAAGGCCATAACGAGCGCAGGGAGAGGAACTAGGGTCGGATGTGATCCCCTCTTCCTTGGGAACTGGGCAATAGAGACAATGGGAGCAAATTACGATCTCAATTGGGCTTGGAACTTGATCCCCCATTGTTTCCGCACGTGGTATTAGACTGACTGAGCTGTTTTGGGCGTTTGAACATTTAATATACAATAATTTTGAACCATTTCGAATTCTAATCAAGAGAGTAACTGTTTTGCGGATTTATTATTAAATCCTGAAAATGAAAAAAAAATCCTAAGACGATTAATTCAAAAAATGCACCATCACTTGACTTACCGTTCAAAGCATAGTAGTTATTTCAGTAACTGTTTTTTTAATTACATTATTAGATAGATACAACTTTGAGACTGATATGTCAATTGACTCAAATAGTATGAAATTAGGGATTTTACCCAATAATCAATGTCCAACAACTAAAATATAATAACATTAGTAGGAGCGTACCAGGTTACGGTACAGAATGCTTGTCGCACATTCGTATCTAGCGTTTACTAGCTATTAAAATAGCGTTCACTAAAATATTTGTCGTGGTCTTGTGCAGATAATGTTCCCAACGATTTAAACACAAGCATTCGAATAGACACGTTAACGGCAATTATGTACCATTAGCGTACTATGCTGTGTTGTGTTGGTGTACCTTTGTAGGTATAAAAGTTAATGTTAAAGATAATTTGATGAAGGAATATAATGAAGATTTCTTAAATGTGACTGTGAGAATTGCATCCTATCTGCCTAGTGAACATAGTGTATAGTGATCTAAAATAACTGCCCGTATGATTATTCTAGAAGGAATATAATAGATAATTGTGCAGTAAGAGTGGACAAATTTGGCGCGTAAATAAGACGCGGTAATCGTCATTGCAGTTATTCTATAACTACGCATTTCTTGACAGGTTTGTCGTTAAGAGGTAGTTTTATGGGGAAGTCAAATAGACTTATGACTATTATTTCATTTTGTATCAATAAATCTATTAATTTTAAACGCAAAGTTAATTCAATTTAGAAGATGAAATGTTCCATTCATATAACTGTAAAACTATTGTAAAATAATGAACGATAACTATAGATATAAAGTCAGCTACATGGCTTTCTAAACGGAAACTTCATTGGTTTATATTGAATAGCGGACGTCACGATCTATCATAGCGGCGTTTCCTTGAGTGTCATCTTAACAAGCATATTGGAGCGATTTTCTCAATGATGCATGGTTCGTGGATGCGATGGAGACGCGTGATTCATGTGTGTAGTTACTATGAGTCATACGACCACCGTGTTAAAAGTTAACTCGATTAAGCAGTTTAGTAAGTCCGGTTGGGGACGTTTGTGCATAAACATAACTTTGTATGCAACAAAGTAATGAGTGGTTTATAAGACTATACGATTACATAAGCTTACAAGAGCAATTATGTATTGCGTTTATGTCTACATTAAGATCATTTACTAACTGAAAAGCTCACAATGTTGTCCTGTCCTGTTGGGGTTGGATTTTAATATCTTAGACATATTTTGAACTCAAGAATCGATTTTCAACGCCTCACAACGTTTTGTAAAGAATTTTTAATTAAAATGAAAAATTAGAAAAACGTGATCAAGGATCAAATCCGTTGAAACTATCTATAAACATAATTAGGTGTGATCGCTCGCCAATCCGCTCGCATCAACGCGTACTTATTTGTTGCTATGATTGGTCTATGACAGTGGATCAATGCAATATCCTGGTGCTAACAAAATTTTATAACAAACACGTACGTTGCGTATGATGTATAATATTAGCAGTTTTAGATGTTTCAAATATATTTGAGTTTATTTTTTAAATAATAGATGTTCGTTCTGGCTCAGCATATCAAGATTCCTGTTTTATCCCAAGGGAGTATTTAATCGGTATAAAAACTATCTAATCACCCAAGTCAGCTCATATCCTGTATACCTAATTTCATCAAAATCCGTCCAACAGTTTCTGCGTGATTAACGGACAAACCATCAAAACAATGAAACTTTCACAGTTACAATATTAGTGTCTTTCTATGAAATTCATACTATTTGATAGTATTAGACAAGCGAATAGAAGATGAAATCTATCATATTTCTTGGTATTTTATTATATTGAATGTATCATCGAAAACAAACACATGTTGAATAAAATAAATGCATGACGAAGTTACATCAAAAAAGATATAACAATTTATCAATTCTGTCTGCCATATTACATAAATAATGAAATTCTATTTTTTATAATACGTTATAGTAGCAGAATTGAGCATGATTTAACTACTATACACTACCTACCTACTAACAACTCGTCGCAGGAGTTTGCGTTTTAAACAGAGTCCTGTCTTATATGCTTATGCTTATGTTTTTGAAACTTGTCCAATTCAATAAAACAACGTGTTATATATTTTGTGGAGAATTTTTTAGTATTACTGAAACAAACCCCCGGATTTAACCAGTCACCAACCAACTCCTCAGTTATAGAGAAAATAGGAGACGTAGTATAAGAGGCCATTACTCGTATGAATAATTAAAATACAACTCCCGTTTAAATCTTAGAATAGAATAAGTAATTATTGCATAATCAAGGAATATAAAAAACGACAAGTTCTATACATAATAGTCTAAGCGAGCTGCTGTCCAAGTGATGGGCGTATAGCGATATATATATGTGATACACGATGTCAGGTTGCTATCCTACTAATATCCTGCGAATATTATAAATGCAAAAACTTGTAAGGATGTGTGTGTGTTTGTTACTCTTTCAGACAAAAACTACTGAACGGATTGCAATGAAATTTGTTACGTTGATAACTGGACAACTGGAATAATATATAGGCTACTTTTTATCCCGATATTCAGGGACTTACGCGGGTGAAACCGCTGGGCGCAGCTAATAGTGTCATAATCTTCAACCTGAATTAGGGGCATAAATTTTAATAGCTTTCGATACATCCAATAGAAATATTTTTTATGTCAACTGGTGGTTAGCCTAATGGTAAGCGATCACCACCGAACAAGAGGCGCTACCCGCTTTTAAGGAGTAAGGGATGAGGAAAAGGGAACGGGCCTTCAGCTCCCTCACTACTCACCGTACGAAACACAATAGCATGTTATTATTTCACGCCGGTCTTTTGTGGGGACACTTCCCCACACCACCACAGTACCACTGTACTTCCCCGGTACGAGCTGGCCCAATTCGTGCCGAAGCATGCTCAACTCGAAAGACAGCAACAAAACACAGAGCACGTAAAGTAGTCAATAAAAATTCAACACCTTTTGTCCACATTTTCCCAATCCAGATTCGCTCGCGTCACTTAACGCGTTATCGCGAGACAGTCATTATTTCTATCCCATAATTCACTCGCATTAACTTTTGTGTCACTACCCTCATTTCTTTTCGGTTTCGTCAAATTGGTGCAGTGGAGTGAGGATGTTCATGAACCGTAATTGTTAGATAGTTAAAATTTTCAGATGACGTCTTTATGTTGGTGCTATAAAACAAATAATTATCAAAATTAATTTTAAGCATATTTTACGGTTGCTCTTTAGCTTATGGAGTCCTCAGTATCCTCAGTATCCTCAGTATCACTATCGCGAGTTCTACATGTACCTGACTAATATTTTTATTACCCGTACTACTTCATTTCGTATTCATCAAACGTTAGTTTAACAACATTATATTCTCGATTCAACGCAAAAAGACTCTGCAGGTCTTCTTTTACATATGATAGATAAGCCTGAAGAGAGTCGCAAAGCGTAGTGACATGTCATCGAGTTTGCAACTCACACCAACCTTTACCTTAAGTACAGGATATAAAGTAGTTATCTAACGTCATTATAATCCGGGATTATGTTTTCTAGATCCAGTTTAAGCCTAGGTTTCTAGATATTAGCAACATTTCAATAATGTTACTGTAATGGTCGACTCGGAGCATACTTGTTTTTCTGTTGCTGGTAGTTTATCTTTTTAATTATAGATGCTGGTGGCGTAATTTAGATAATTTGTAATGATACGTTATTTTGTTTGGTTTAAATGTTTGTTTAGTAATTATAACACTTAATTGATTAATGTTATCACAAGGTGTTTGTGATAATTACATAATCCATTAAACGTTATGTAGTGATTGTTTAATGCATAAAATATAATGACATATATATATATATATATATATATATATATATATATATATATATATATATATATATATATATATATATATATATATATATATATATATATATATAGAGGAACAACATAATGAATCTCATATTTATGTAGTATTCAAAATAAAAAAGTATGCAATAGTCCTTCACTATACATAAAAACTAATGGTGATAGCAGAAGATTATAAAGTAAATTTATTCGTAGATTTATGAATATGAGGGTTTCTTCTGTTTGATGATATATACAATACTCTATCCTCGACTACTATACTACCAATTTTTTTATAATAACAGACGTTAGTTAATAATAATCTAAAATAATTTACCACAGCTTAAATCTATCGCTACTTAGCTACAAGGCCGCCATTTGCTATTTGTTTAAAGTTTTTTTGTCCGCCTTTATATAATGTATTTTTGTTACGCAATAAAGTATTTTCATTTCACTTTATTTCATTTGATTAGAAGATTATGTAAGCAATCAATTCAAAATAATCTATGAACTTGTGAATTCGAAAACAAACACCATAGACTATACAGACATCGACAGCACGCTAACTGGCAAATAGAATCGAATTTATTGTATGAAAATGTCTCTTAAGATTCTAAACAGCATTAAATCAATCCAAGCATTGGAAAGGTTACTATTGATTCAAGTCTAATTGCATTCGACTAAGGTAATCAATAATTAATTGCTAGAATAAGCATAAGTAAGTAAGTTAGATCTATAACTTCCTCTATTATTGTATTTAATATGGGATTTTTTGCTATATTTAATATTTTTTAAGTGAACCTACCTAATTGACTTTAATAACTCATATTTATATTATATTTCTCTGAACTTATCCCGCTAAAATACACGTACATGATTTATTTATGTTAGTTTCTTCATGCATTTACAAATACACGATCAAACAAACATAATTAGAACAGGATGTGATATATTACTATCTTATATTTGTAAAATCCCACAGTATAGGTAAAAAAATAAATTGCTCTGAGCGTATTTATGTTTCTATTTATACATTCCCTCGCATGTCTCGTAACATGTCACGTTTCCGTTGAAAACCATTTTTTATGACTGTTCTATTATGCACAATAGACTCTTAACATTATTTTTTATATTGTTACTGAAGTCCACTCACTATTTACAAAACTGCGTAGAAGAATCAAGCTTACACTAACTGTAACGCGGATTTGTTAATGTCTCTTCGCTCAAAGCGCATTAGTATCGATTTTTTAAACCAGATAGAACATTAACGTACTAATGTATACAACAGATAACTTACAATTTTTTTTAATGTACACATATACCTATAATAACACACTATCTTCTTTCATAACTGAAAAGCATCCAACATCCATATCCCCATTGCTCCAGCCACAACTGTCAATACGAAATACCAATATTTTCGTGAATTCAAACATGTATTGAATTTCATATTCGTCAATACGATGAAAAGCTGAACGTCAGTTTTGTCCTAGGTACTAACGATGACTCATTAGCGACAAACAAACTGGGGAACAAAATATAGCGCGTGTTTCAATCAACGACGTATCACTGTTAAAAGAAATGTCTCGACAACAAATCAGTGACAGCCCTGTTTGTGCGGAACACACTGGTTCTATGTTCATCGAATTTTGTATTGGTTGTATTATGGGGTTTTGGTTCCTATAGACAGCAATGTATAACTGTAATAAAAAAACATTCCAAATTGTGCTATTACTAAAAAATTGTTCAGGCGTATATTTTGTTCACTTTTGTCCTTTTATCTTTTAATACATGTCATTGAAAATAAACGCTCCTGTAATCTAATCAAAATTATTGAAAATTGTCCTTAGTGCTTAGATCATTGTAAATCGACGGAGTCATCCCCAATTTAAATTCTACCGATTTGGGACACAATTTCTCATTACGACACATTACGTCCCTAAATCAAAACGAACGATCCATTATTCACAGTATCTGTAAATTTAAATCACAACATGACATCACACATCCCTGCTAACCGACCACCACCCCCGCGTTACACAAAACGCGACACCCAATTAAAGGGGTTGAAGAGCAAATTTTTCACCACACCGCCAACCCTATTTGGTTAACGCTTTCGTCAAAGCTCTTGCCTCATACAAACGCCGATCAAGTGCGGATTCTTAGCACTCCTCCCTTTATATGGAGCCGCGGTTAAATTAGTAGCAGCAATTGTATGTTTGCACGTCGTTATACCTCGTTCGCGATTGTCACTTGTCTGAATTTATCTGCCTGTTTGCATGTTTTAAATAGTGTATACGAGTTGTACTGAGATTGTTGTCGGCTTTGTGTGTTTTAATTTGATTGAAGCGAACTAATAGTTGTCTGCGATAGGTTTGCGTGGGACGTAGATTGAAGTTATGCGAAATTCGGAAGTGTATTGCTAACTATCGTTATGAAGAGGATATTGTTATTAATGTTTATAGGTAGTTCCATTGTGGGAGTCGAGCACGCTTCGGCACGAATTGGGCCAGCTCGCA
>NC_052128.1:3343114-3344835 GCF_012273895.1 Zerene cesonia | reverse complement strand
CGGCTAACATCTATTTTTCATACCACTAAACGATAAGAGTAAGGCAGAACAGCGTTTGCCGGGTGCAGCTAGTAAATAAATAAATATACGAAAAATATAAATAACTGCATTCTAGTTAACGTTTATACAGCAGTATAAGCCAGCACTGCATATAATATTAACTGTTACCACAGATTATTAATTACTTAACGTTACATTGTGTCATTAAGTTAATATGAAAGAAAAAAACTACCAATACAATTGACATAATCATAAAATCTGGCACTAATAAAAGAAAACATATAAATAATTCCCTGTTTCAAACTTTGCAAGTAAATAGAGCTATCTTGAGCAATGAAGGAAACGCAGGGTGTCGATAATGTATCGTAGGAGTTATATGCGGACAAGTATGAACGATATATTTCCTTGCCGTCCAGATAGCAATCGATAAACGTATTTATATACATGTTATATAAATATATCTAACGGAAAATTAACATGTAACGAAAACTTTCCCTGCTTCTCATATTAAATAACAACTTATGTTTGTATTCTATAGTTTATTTAGAAAAGTAAATGCTGCATTTTTATGGAACTAATAAAAGTTAATATACGCGAGAGCAAGTTATGTAAGAACTTATAATCTTTTAATTTTGACAGTTATCGATCGAATGTATACATGTCTACGCGTTGTAATGTTTTTATCTACAGAGGCCCGGTAATTTATACCATGTTTTCGATATAGTATTATACCACAGATAACATAATAATATAGATTATACAGTGCGACTTGTATTCAGTTGTTGTCATTATTTATTGTGGTTTTGTAACTGTGTTTGGTTTTTCATAAATATTTGTGATCTTCTTAATATTTTTACGTGTACAGTCTAGATGCATACATTAGAAACATTCACATCAATCGAATCATTCGATCTGATAGCAACTCACAATCGATTTAAATATAGATAAGGCGTTATAAAATAAACTTAATGTCTCTCATAAAGTGAGTTTCTTGACTAATCATGAATGCCTGCATTTCTCACTAGCCCGCAACAAAGTGTCAGATGCCGTGAATGATGGCGCTATATGAGCGAATAACATTTCCTCTTACAACCATATGACTTATTTTCCGCTGTGCTTTGAATATAGTGACTTTGATTACTTAATAATAAACTTTCTGTGAATATCATTTTGTGTTATGTGCTGTGATATAAAAGATGATGCTATAGCGTTATTTATAATACCTACTGTTATCTGCAATACTCAATTACGCATATGTATAGATAAGGTGGCAATGGTTTTTAATTCGATTTTATTCTATGCAGAGATCTATATGGTTTGGCGAGTTCTAGCTGACAGACTATAAAATATTGAAATTAATTTACTTTATTTTTTCTTCCAAGTCGTTTATGTTACGATAACTCAACTTTTTTTTATGTCATAGCGGGCAGCTGAGCTGGTGGTTCGCCTGATGGTAAGCGATCACCACCGCCCATAAACATTCGCAAAGGTAGTACCTCTGTGAATGCGCTGCCCGCTTTTATGGGATTAACGACTGGAAAGAAGGAATGGTCTAGGTCAGGTGAGGAAAAGGAAACGAGCCTCCGGCTCCCCCACTCACCGTACGAAACACAGTGGCATGCCACTATTTGAAAATGAAAATGAAAATGAAAAATATTTATTGACATAAAAGAGTAGTTACATATTTTATATGACCCACTGACTACCGAACTAGTTTGGAA